>NC_086447.1:330792767-331080267 GCF_028390025.1 Pseudophryne corroboree | reverse complement strand
TTCTTTTGTTCCGTGTCCAGTATCATGCCTAGGAACGGTAGTCAAGTTGTCGGAACCAACTGTGACTTTGGTAGATTGAGAATCCACCCATGTTGTTGAAGCACTCTCTGAGAGAGTGACACGTTCTCCAGTAATTGCTCTCTTGATCTCGCTTTTATCAGGAGATCGTCCAAGTATGGGATAATTGTGACTCCTCGCTTGCGCAGGATCACCATCATTTCCGCCATTATCTTGGTGAAAATCCTCGGGGCCGTGGACAGCCCAAACGGCAACATCTGAAACTGATAATGACAATCCTGTACCGCGAATCTCAGGTACTCCTGATGATAGGGATATATGGGGACATGAAGGTAAGCATCCTTTATGTCCAGTGACACCATAAAATCCCCCCCTTCCAGGCAGGCTATCACCGCTCGGAGCGATTCCATCTTGAATTTGAATCTTTTCAGGTACAGGTTCAGGGATTTTAGGTTTAAAATGGGCCTTACCGAACCATCCGGCTTCGGAACCACAAATAGGGTTGAATAATACCCTTTTCCCTGTTGGCTCAGGGGAACCCTGATAATCACTCGCTGTTGACACAGCATTTGAATTGCAGCTAGCACTACTTCCCGCTCTGGGGTAGAAGCTGGTAAGGCCGACTTGAAAAATCGGCGTGGGGGCACCTCTTCGAATTCCAGCTTATAGCCCTGGGAGACTATTTCTATCACCCAAGGGTCCACGTCTGACTGAACCCAGACTTGGCTGAATAGTCGAAGGCGTGCCCCCACCTGTGCGGACTCCCGCAGGGGAGCCCCAGCGTCATGCGGTAGACTTAGCGGAAGCCGGGGAGGACTTCTGCTCTTGGGAACCAGCCGCAGCAGGTGTCCTCTTGCCTCTACCCTTACCTCTGGCGAGGAAAGAGGAGCCCCGACCTCTTCTGGATCTATGCGACCGAAAGGACTGCATCTGATATTGTGGGGGTTTCTTTTGCTGTTGGGGAACAAAAGGTAAAAAGGTCGACTTACCCACGGTAGCTGTAGAGATCAGGTCCGCGAGGCCGTCCCCAAACAATACATCACCTTTGTAAGGTAAAACCTCCATATGCCATTTTGAGTCTGCATCCCCCGTCCATTGGCGGATCCATAAGGCTCTACTTGCCGAAATAGCCATAGCATTGGCTCTCGAACCCAGTTTACCAATGTCTCTTTGAGCGTCCCTCATATATAAGACTGCATCCTTAATATGAGCTAATGTTAACAAAATTGTATCCCTATCTAGGGTATCAAGGTCAGCTGACAGTGTATCCGTCCAAGCTGCTACTGCACTACATACCCATGCCGACGCAATTGCCGGTCTAAGCAAAGTACCAGTATGAGTGTAGATAGACTTTAGTGTAGTCTCTTGCCTGCGGTCCGCAGGATCCTTGAGGGCCGCTGTGTCAGGGGACGGTAGCGCCACCTTCTTGGAAAGGCGTGTTAAGGCTTTGTCCACTGTGGGAGAGGATTCCCAACGTACCCTGTCCTGTGTAGGGAAAGGGTACGCCATAAGAACCCTTTTGGGAATCTGCAGTTTCTTATCTGGAGTTTCCCATGCTTTTTCACATAACTCATTAATTTCATGGGAAGGAGGAAAGTTTATAACTTGTTTCTTCCCCTTAAACATGTGTATCCTCGTGTCGGGCACCGAGGGCTCATCAGTGATATGTAACACATCTTTTATTGCAATAATCATGCACTGAATACTTTTTGTCACCCTGGGGTGCAATCTTGCTTCATCATAGTCGACACTGGAATCAGAGTCTGTGTCGGTATCTGTGTCCCTTATTTGTGAGAAGGGACGTTTCTGAGACCCCGACGGGTCCTGTGAGTCGGTATAATCCATAGATTGATTACCTGCCGACGCACTGGACTCTGCTTTGTCCAGTCTTTTATGCAGTGAAGCTACACTAGCATTTAACATATGCCACATATCCATCCAATCACCGCCGACTGAGACACACCACTCATCTGTTCCACCTCCTCTTTGGATAAGCCTTCCGTTTCAGACATGCCGACACACGTACCGACACCCCACACACACTGGGATATAACTATAAGGGGACAATTCCCTAAAGAAGGCCCTTTGGAGAGACAGAGAGAGAGTATGCCAGCACACACCAGCGCCAACTGACCCAGGGAAAAAAAAACCCAGATAGCGCTTTTATATATATTAATGTATATAGATTTCCCCACTCACTGCGCCTTAATTATGTGCCCCCCTCACTTTTTTTCAGCCCTCTGATGCTCAGCAGGCGAGAGTCCAGGGAGACAGCGTTCTCTGCAGCCTCTGTGGAGAAAATGGCGCTGGTTAGTGCTGAGGGATCAAGCTCCGCCCCCTCGCGTGGCGGGCTTCGGTCCCGCTCGTGAATTTGAAAAAAAATGGTGGGGATCCGTATTTTACTGCCTCCGCAGCCTAACTACATACTTTTTTTTGCCTAAAACAAGGTTTATTGCTGCCCAGGGCGGCCCCCCCTGCACCCCTCAGTGCCATGTGTGTGTGTAAGTGTGGGAGCAATGGCGCGCAGCTTACCTCATGAAGATCTGAAGTCTTCTGCTGCCTGATGTCTTCTTATGTCTGACATACTCACCCGGCTTCTTTTTTCTGGCATCTGTGAGGAGGATGGCGGCACGGCTCCGGGACGAACCCCAGGGTGAGACCTGTGTTCCGACTCCCTCTGGAGCTAATGGTGTCCAGTAGCCTAAGAAGCAGAGCCCTTAACTCTTAAGAAGTGGGTCTGCTTCTCTCCCCTCAGTCCCACGATGCAGGGAGTCTGTTGCCAGCAGAGCTCCCTGAAAATAATAAAAAACCTAACAAAATTATTTTTACACAAAACTCAGGAGAGCTCCTGTAATGCACCCTATCTCCTCTGGACACAAGATCTAACTGAGGTCTGGCTCCTCCTATGCCTTAGGGCATAGAGGGAGGAGCCAGTGCACACCATACTAGAAAGTTCTTTTAGGTGCCCATATCTCCTGCGGAGCCCGTCTATACCCCATGGTCCTTACGGAGTCCCCAGCATCCTCTAGGACGTAAGAGAAATCTATTTATATGGCTGCAGCAGAGAAGATAGTAAGTGCTGCCCACTTCCCTCTCCTGAAGCCCACTCACTGACCTTATGCCCATAAGGGCTGCTGCTGCCCCACCAATTCCAGGTGCTGGCGAGTCGCCGGCATCATTCATGTGCAGGCCGAGCCAAGCATCAGCGGCTGCTGGTCAGTCGCATGTCGCTTGTGGCTGGATCGGTAATGAGTCACTCTGACTCATTAGTACTGCTGCCGCCGCCACTAGGCCCTTCATCGCGGTGGGTGCCAGTGAACTGCACCGTCTGCGCCACCACTTCATTTTTCAAGGGACTGCTGGTTGGTTTTTTTAAGTGCCAGACATGACAGGGGGGGCACGGGCCCGTGTGCCCCCCCCCCTGGATCCGCCACTGAGGAGGAGGTACAGAGAAGGACTGAGGGCGGTGGCGAGGCGGCTAAGGGCTGCGGCGCGGCTGAGGGCGGCAGTGGTGTAGCAGAAGAGGCAGAGGGCGGTACAAGGAGGAGGCTGTGGTAGGCGGCACTGCGGCTCCTATGACTGCGGCGCTGCTATTTCAAATTTGCTGCGATCCAGCAGCCAATCAGGAGCAACCGCGCCGCCGCTCCTGATTGGCTGCCGATCCGCGGCAGATTTGAAATAGTAGCGCCGTAGTCATGAGCGAGACTTTAAGCACTGATCATAAATAATAAAAGTAAACAGTTGATGTACAGAAATGTGCATAACGTTGTAATCTCATATTATTAAATTAAATCGGACTAACCCACGGTGCCTGAGTACAGTTATTAAAGCTACAAATTCAGCCCGTGAGCACAAGGAGTCAATTGTGTTCTTTCTGCGGTTGTGAATGGGATCATCACCGTGCCCGCTCCACCGCTGCCGTGAAAATGGAGCCTGCCCCTGAATGACGTCCTCAAATGCTTACTGTGCATGACAGTGTTTGTCATTGCGCAGAGGCATGATGACACTGAGCCTGAGGAGGAGCGGAAAAGGCCATGGAAGGGGAGCCGGGCGCGGAGAAGACAGTGAGTGAAACACTGCTTGCCCTGGCGCCTTGCAAGTTACTCTCAGACTCTCAGCGGTGGCGGCGGTGCCGGGATGGATGGTCAGAATGGATGGTCAGTACCCAGCCGTACAGTACTTACGCCTGCCATGGCCGCGACGATCATCTGCAATAGCTGCAGCCAGGCAGCACCACAGTACTGGCTGCGGCTGCCGCAGATGATCGTCGTGGCGGGTGCTGGGCAGAAGTAATGTACGGCCAGGCGTGCTGCCTGACTCCGGCTGGCGCAGATGATCGACGCGGCGGGACCTGGCCATCCATCCCAGTGCCGGTATGTGTAGGGGGTGGGGGGTGTATTTGGAGCAATCGGCCTTTCCACCCCTGTCTGGATCTGCCACTGATATTAGTTACTGCATTAAATGCCCACATCCATTGTTCTTCATACTCTGGGCCAAATGTACTAAACCTTGAAAAGTGATACAGTGTAGATACAGTGGAGAGTGACAGTACCAGCCAATCAGCTCCTAACTGCCATGTTACAGGCTGTGTTTGAAAAATGACAGGAACTGGTCTGGTTGGTTGCTAGCTTATTACTCTCAACTTTATCACTTTTCAAGGCTTAGTACATCTGGCCCTTTATGTTGTTTTATAGAGTTATATGGCATTATATGCTAATCCGAGTAGTTCTATAGTTGTTGTTGCTGCACTGACCTGTAATATATGCAAACTGAGGGGGTCAGTATCCCACTTGACTTGTCCTGGGAACCTTGACAGTTGTAGCTATCAGGGGCGAATTTAGGGGTCAGACCTCACCTATGCATAACTGTATTAGCTGCCTCCGATCACGTCTCTGCCCCCTTCGCCCCTTCATGTCAAGGCCAGTCTGATGCCTCCAAACAGCCAAAGCAGCCCCAACCTGGCCCCTCCACCTCCCAAACCACAATTTACTGCACATTGCCCCCCTCCCCCTGCCAGTTGCAAAATAAAGTGAAAGTACAGATGGTGTAATGGTTAGCATTACTGCCTCACAGCACTAAGGTCATGGGTTCAATTCCCACCATGGCCCTAACTGTGTGGAGTTTGTATATTCTCCCCGTACTTGCATGGGTTTCCTCCGTGTACTCTTGTTTCCTTCAACAATCCAAAAATATACTGGTAGGTTAATTGGATCCCAACAAAATTAACTCTAGTGTAAATGTGTGTGCATGTACATGTGGTAGGGAATATAGATTGTAAGCTCCACTGAGGCAGGGACTGATGTGAATGGCCAAACATTCTCTCTGTAGAGCGCTGCGGAATATGTGTGCGCTATATAAATAACTGGTAATAAATAATAATAACAGGATTTTGATAACCTACCGGTAAATCCTTTTCTCCTAGTCCGTAGAGGATGCTGGGGACGACATCAAGACCATGGGGTATAGACGGGATCCGCAGGAGACATGGGCACTCTACAGACTTTTCATTGGGTGTGAACTGGTTCCTCCCTCTATGCCCCTCCTCCAGACCTCAGTTGTAGGAACTGTGCCCAGGGAGACTGACATTTCGAGGAAAGGAATTACTTAACTAGTGGTGAGATATCTACCAACTCACACCCTCAACCATGGCATCCAACATAACACACGCCAACAGGCATAAACTAATTGCAGCAACATGCTGAAACCAAGATAACACAACTTGTGTAACTGTAATAACTAAACTGCAGGTAAAGTCCGCACTCATATGTCCTAGAGGATGCTGGGGACGACATCAAGACCATGGGGTCTATACCAAAGCTCCAGTACGGGCGAGAGAGTGCGGATGACCCTGCAGCACCGATTGACAAAACTTTAGGTCCTCATCGGCCAATGTGTCAAACTTGTAGAACTTAGCAAATGTGTTTGACCCTGACCAAGTAGCTGCTCGGCAAAGTTGTAATACCGAGACTCTCCGGGCAGCCGCCCAGGATGAGCCCACCTTCCCAGTGGAGTGGGCCTTTATCGACGTCGGTAACGGCAATCCAGACGTAGTATGAGCTTGCTGAATCGTATTTCTAATCCAACATGCAATAGTCTGCTTGGAAGCAGGAAAGCCAATCTTGTAGTGATCATACAGCACAAACAGAGCCTCTGTTTTCCGTATACGAGCTGTTCTAGCAACATAGATTTTCAAAGCTCTAACCACATCTAGAGACTTTGAATCAGTGAATGTGTCAGTAACTACTGGCACCACAATAGGTTGGTTTATGTGAAAAGCAGAAACCACCTTAGGAAGAAAATGTTGTTTGAGTTCGCAACTCTGCCCTATCTTCATGGAAAATCAGGTAAGGGCTCTTGTGAGACAAGGCCCCCAATTCAGACACCCGCCTTGCGGATGCCAATGCCAAAAGCATCACCAATTTCCAAGTGAGAAACTTCAACTCTATCTTTTGTAGAGGCTCAAACCAATCCGATTGAAGGAACTGCAATACCACGTTAAGGTCCCATGGTGCCACTGGAGGCACGAATGGAGGCTGGATGTGCAGAACCCCTTTCACGAAGGTCTGAACCTCTGGATGAGAGGCCAATTGTTTTTGGAAGATCACTGACAAGGCCGAAATCTGGACCTTGATTGATCCCAATCGTAGGCCCGCCTCCACACCATCCTGCAAAAAATGGAGAAAACGTCCTAAGTGAAACTCTCCCAAAGGAGCTTTCTTGGATTCACACCAAGACTCATATTTTCTCCAAATACAGTGGTAATGTTTTGACGTTACTCCCTTTCTGGCCTGAATAAGGGTGGGGATGACCTCCTAAGGAATACCCTTCCTGGCTAGGATACGGCGCTCAACAGCCATGCTGTCAAACGTAGCCGCGGTAAGTCTTGGTACACACACGGCCCCTGCTGCAGCAGGTCCTCCCGAGGAGGAAGAGGCCGAGGATCTCCTATGAGTAACTGCTGAAGATCTGGGTACCAAACCCTTCTTGGCCAGTCTGGGGCAATGAAGATTGCTCGAACCCTTGACTTTCTTATGATCCTGAGTACTTTTGGGATCAGCGGAAGTGGAGGGAAAACATACACTGACGGAAACACCCACTGGGTCACCAGTGCATCCACTGCTACTGCTTGAGGGTCTCTCGACCTGGAACAGTATCTCTGAAGCTTCTTGTTGAGATGAGACGCCATCATATCTATTTGAGGAAATCCCCAAAGACTTGTCACCTCTGCGAAGACTTCTTGGTGGAGGCCCCACTCTCCTGGATGGAGATCGTGTCTGCTGAGGAAGTCTGCTTCCCAGTTGTCTACTCCCGGAATGAATATTGTCGACAGAGCTTGTAGATGTTTTTCTGCCCAGCGGAGGATTTTTGTCGCCTCTGCCATTGCCGCTCTGCTTTTCGTTCCGCCCTGCCTGTTTATGTATGTGACTGCTGTTACATTGTCCGCCTGGATCTGCACGGGACGGTCTTGAAGAAGATGTACCGCTTGTTGAAGGCCGTTGTAAATGGCTCTTAGCTCCAGAACGTTTATGTGAAGGCAGGCTTCCTGTTGTGACCAACGACCCTGGAAGTTTTCTCCCTGAGAGACTGCTCCCCAGCCTCGGAGACTAGCATCCGTGGTTACTAAGACCCAGTCCTGAATCCCGAACCTGCATCCCTCTAGCAGGTGAGAGCTGTGCAACCACCACAGGAGCGAAATCCTGTTTTTTGACAACAGGATTATCTTTCTGTGCATGTGTAGGTGTGACCCCGACCATTTGTCCAACAGGTCCCACTGGAATACTCTAGCATGGAACCTGCCAAACTGTATGGCCTCGTAGGCCGCCACCATCTTCCCCAACAACCGAATGCACTGATGGATCGACACACTTGATGGTTTCAATATCTGTTTTACCATTTTCTGGATTTCAGAGCCTTTTCCAGCGGAAGAAATACTCTCTGAACTTCTGTGTCCAGAATCATTCCGAGGAAAGACAACCTTGTCGTCGGTTCCAACTGTGACTTTGGGTAATTTATGATCCACCCGTGTTGTTGGAGTATTGACAGGGAGAGGGATATGTTTTGTAATAACTGCTCCCTGGATCTCACCTTTATCAGGAGGTCGTCCAGATAAGGGATTATATTGACTCCTTTCTGACGAAGGAGGACCATCATCTCCGCCATCACCTTGGTGAATACCCCCGGCGCCGTGGAGAGACCGAAAGGTAACCTCTGGAATTGAATCGCAAATCTCAGATAAGCCTGGTGAGGAGGATAAATGGGAACATGCAGGTAAGCATCCTTTATGTCCACCGACACCAAGTAGTCCCCCTCCTCCAGACTGGCAATCACCGCCCGAAGTGATTACATCTTGAACTTGAACCTTTTCAGGAAGAAAGTCAGATCTTTTAGATTTAAGATCGGTCTGACAGAGCCGTCCGGCTTCGGAACAACAAAGAGGCTTGAATAAAAACCCCGCCCTTGTTGTGACAACGGTACCAGGACTATGTCCTGGTCTTGACATAATTTTTAATTCTCTCTCTGGCGGAGAAGCTGTCAAAGTCGATTTGAAAAATCGGCATGGGGGAACGTCTTGAAACTCTAGTTTGTATCCCTGGGATACTATTTGCAACACCCAGGGGTCCAGGCCAGATAGAATCCAATCCTGGCTGAAGAGTTTGAGACGTGCCTCCACCCGAGCGGCCTCCCGCAAGGGAGTTCCAGCGTCATGCTGGGGATTTGGCAGAATTAGGGGTAGACTTTTGCTCTTGGGAACCTGGAGCCGGTGTGGGCTTCTTTCCCCTTCCCCTACCTGCAAAGAAGGGGGAACCTCTCGTCTTTTTGTATTTATTGGGCCGAAAGGACTGCATTTGCGGGTGATAGGTCTTTTTTGCTGGTGCAGGCGCAGAGGGCAAAAATGTTGACTTACCTGCAGTAGCCGCCGAGACTAACGCATCCAGGCCATCGCCAAATAAGGCCTCACCTTTATATGGGAGAGCCTCCATGTTTCTTTTGGAATCTGCATCCGCGTTCCACTGGCGAATCCATAAGGCCCGCCTAGCCGATACTGCCATGGTAGCGGCTTGTGAACTCAAGAGTCCAATATCCTTCATTGCTTCCAGCATGTAGGCGGCAGCATCCTTGATATTCCCTAACTTAAGAAATATCTCATCTTTATCAATCGTGTCAATTTCTGATGACACGCTTTCTGACCATTTTTCAATAGCGCGACTCACCCATGCACAGGCAATAGTGGGCCTGATCAGTGTACCATTGGTAACATAAATGGATTTCAATGTTGTTTCCATTTTGCGGTCTGCCGGCTCTTTAAGAGAAGCCGTGCCAGGAGCAGGGAGAATTACCTTCTTTGTCAACCTGGAAAGTGCACTGTCTAACACAGGGGGTGACTCCCATTTTTTCCTGTCTTCAACCGGGAAAGGATAAGCTATGTGAATCCTTTTGGAATACAACTTTTTTTATCAGGATTCACCCACATCCCTTCAAACAGAGCATTTAGTTTGTGTGAAGGAGGGAATGTGACTTTGGATTTCTTTTCCTTACATAAATAAGCTTTCTCCTGAGGTAAAGGAGTACTTTCTGTAACCTCCAACACGTCCCTTATAGCCACAATCATATATTGTATACTTTTTGCCAATTTATGATGTATCTCTCTGGATTCACTATTGTCGACACAAGAATCAGAATCCGTGTCGGTATCAGTGTTTACAACATTTGTAAATGGTCTCTTATGTGACCCAGAGGGGCCGCCCGCATAAGGAATAACAGCATCCTGAAAATTCACATCTTCCACAGATTTTCTCCAGCATGCAGCCTTAGATTCAGACTTATCCAATCTACGGTTAATCAGATGCATACTGTCACGTAGCTCTTTCACCCATGCAGGCTCTTGGTGTGCCGGTAGCGCCACCACATTACAACTCTGTGTCCCTAAATTGACTTCCTCCGGGGAGGAACTCCCTGCCTCAGACATACCTCACACTTGTACAGCACTCACAGACACACTGGGACTTATTTGGGGACAGACCCACAGTAAAATCTGTCAGAGGGACACAGTATAGGAGCAGCCAGCTCACAACCCCAGCGCCTTTATTTAATGTCTGTGAACACAGAATGGCCACTGACATGCAGCGCTCTTTACACAGTAAAACACATTTGTAAAGCACCCAAATCACTTTGTGCCCCCCTTATTTACACCCTGAATACTTGTAGTCAGAAGTGGAGAAGGACCAGCTATATCTCTGCAGCCTGAGGAGAGAGAGAGAAAATGGTGCTGAGCAGTGTGCTGGCTGCCTGAGGAAGAAGCTCCGCTCTTTTTACCTCAGAGACTGTTTGTAATATTTATACTGGCGGGGGCAGGGCTGTGCCTGGGCATCTTATGCCCCCTATTAACCAGTTTATAGAGGTATTTTGCTGCCCAGGGCCCCCCCCCCCCCTCCCCGCGCCCTGCACCCTGCAGTGTCTGTGTGTTTGGGCAGCAATGGCGCGCTGCGCTCCCGCCAGCCGCGTCGTACCTCAGCCGTCACTTACTTGATTGAAGTTCAATCTTCTCATACTCCTGTCTTCTGACTTCTGGCCCTGTGAGGGGGATGACGGCGTGCTGTGGGAGTGAGCATCTAGACACGGCTAGCGTTCAGTTCCCTTCAGGAGCTAATGGTGTCCTGTCAGCCAGAAGCAGAGCCATGAAACTCTGAGGAAGTTGGTTCTGCTTCTGCCCCCTCAGTCCCACGAAGCAGGGAGTCTGATGCCAGCAGATCTCCCTGAAAAAAAACAAACCTAATATAAGACTTTTCAGAGAAACTCAGCAGAGCTCCTCAGAGTGCATCCAGTCGACCTGGGCACATTTCTAAAACTGAGGTCTGGAGGAGGGGCACAGAGGGAGGAGCCAGTTCACACCCAATGAAAAGTCTTTAGAGTGCCCATGTCTCCTGCGGATCCCGTCTATACCCCATGGTCTTGATGTCGTCCCCAGCATCCTCTAGGACGTATGAGAAAATAATAATAATAACACACATGCAAAAATAATTACCAGGCCTCATCTGGTCAGCAGCCTAGCAGAACTCTTAAGCAGGGGCTCATGCTGTGCCGCCCCAGAATAAGTTGCACCCCTAGGCATATGCCTCACGTGCTTAGTGGAAAATACCACCACTGGTAGATATGAAAGAGAAGACTAGTTGATTGTTCTGGAGACTGTGAAGAAAAAGCACACTTCCTGTATCAGTCAGGGTCTATGAGGTTGTGTTGGGGTCTAGTGCATACAGCTGCATTAGGAACCACATGATCAGTAGCAATGCAAGAGGCACTTTTCTTCATCAGTATAAATAGAGAGCAGCTTGGTGATAATAATAATACTGTAGGCTTTTGCATAGAGCGAAACTATTCTTGTAAGAGTGAGAAAGTTTTGTTGCTGTTAATAAAGTGCCTTTTGCATTATGCAGCAAAAGAATACGGAATTTACAGTATCATCAGCTTGTGAGTCAGCTTTTAGACAGCACCATGATCTCTCCAGGTATGGCTGTCTAACTCCACCAGGAAAAGGTCGACAGTGTCAAGGTCAACCCCAAAAGTTCAACAGGCACAAGGTTGACATCCGAAAATGGTTGGCATGACAAAAATGTAGACACAGAAAAGGCAGACGCAAAGCTTTTAATTTTTTTGGGTCTCGTTTACTCCGTAAAGTGACCGGGAAGCCCAATAAGTGCACCGTGGCCCCTCACATGGCTCACTTTCAGGTTACTATTCCCAATCGTAGTCCACGTGGATCGTAAAGTATGAAAAAGGGCAAAAAATTGTGAAAAAGTCATGTCAACCTTTTCCTGTGTCGACCGTTGACCTTTTCTCCATGCTGACCTGTTGACTATGTCGGCCTAATGCCTGTTAACCATTAGTGCTCGATTTATTGACTGTCGACCTTATCCAAGTCGTCCTACCATCCGGATACCCTCTCTCTCCTGTGCCATTGCCTCCATAGAAGTGGTTTTGAGCATCATGTGAACCAAATCTCTATTTTGGAACTTGAACAGCAATTCACATACTGGTATAAATTATCCGTTAGAGATCAGCACTATTCATAGATTATACCTTCCATTATTTAGCTGTGCATTCACTTTAATAATGATCTCATCATTCAGAGAATGGAACATCACATAATGAAAGTTAAGACCAAACTACAATATCAGAGGTAAACCTATTACTCTCTGGAATCTGGGAACTAGATCAGTTGAACAGTATAGGTTACATAGGTCAAATTAACAGACATACATTGAAATGACAAAAGCTCCTGCTCTTCTTTATGTTATTTGATGTATTGTACAGAATTTCAAATTACTTCATCTTGTCATTTGAACAATACAATACATAAAGACTGTGTTCTGAAGATGGGAATGCAGTTTTTCTCAGCAGCAGTAAACAATTATAGATTAGCAAAATTTTTAAAACTATTTCTTCATCAGAGTTTCCTATTTAATGGCCTATTTATCATGTGTTTGGTGATAGAAAGGACTTTCTATTTCAGCTTGTCATAGGCAAAATCTCCTTAGAGAAGTATCATAAATAAAGTATATTTCTTCTTTGCAGAATTCCACCCAAACAACCCCTAAAGCAGAATCACTATAAATCCTGTGGTATACCAATAGGATTTGGAACTGTCCCTCTGTAGAATAACATCATAATAATGATAATAATAATAATAATAATAATAATAATAACAATAGCAACAGCAACAACAACATTAACATAAATATAGCAAAAAATAAAATAAAAACTACAATTGGGGGGCTAAATGGGTGGACAGCTGAATGCAGGGTGTTTTGCTGGGGTTCACTACGATATGACGGCGGTCGGGCTCCCGGCGACCAGCATACCGGCGCTGGGAGCCCGACCGCCGGCTTACCGACAGTGTGGCGAGCGCAAATGAGCCCCTTGCGGGCTCGCTACGCGCGCCACGCTATTTTATTCTCCCTCCAGGGGGGTCGTGGACCCCCACGAGGGAGAATAAGTGTCGGAATGCCGGCTGTCGGGATCCGTCAGTCGGCATATTGAAGACCACCCGTTTTGCTGAATGCACTTTGCAATCTACAATGCAACTGGTGATAAGTAAACTAAGTACATTGTCAGCCTTAGGTAGACATGATCACTTTCAACTATAGGTGCAGAATGAATATTTAATAAAGTACAAAATCAACAGTTAAATAAAATATTCAATACGGTACTTTATTTTCCTTTGTTCTAAATAAATGGCTATCGAACTCAGAATTGTTAATGTCTTCCACTTCCATCAAAGTATGCATTTTCTTTATATATCACTCCCCTAATAGTGGTACCATATTGGGAATTCTGGGGAATTGTGAAATGGATATAACTTAACCAGGTATCTACACAATTTGTAATTGGTTAAGCAGTACCACCAATAAACAATCACTATACATGCAAATTCCATATTTTTGAAGTATGCATCAATTTCCAGTAATATTACATCTTTATGTGCACAAAAATCCACGTAAGCAAAGTATTTCCATAAAACCCTTAATGAATACAGGCACTTTGTACTTTTATGATCAGATCTATTTTTATATTTTTGTGATAGTACAGTATAAGCTGAAATTGCACAAAAACCCTGGACTGGTGTGCTAATTTTTCTAGCTGGTGTGTATTTGGAAGTGCCTATCTACCCCAGGACAGGGCACCCCTACCCGGATCTCCTCAGCATCTATCTATCTATCTATCTATCTATCTATCTATCTATCTATCTATCTATCTATCTATCTATCTATCTATCTATCTATCTATCTCTATATATATATATATATATATACCTTTTCCCCTGAATGTACTTTATCTGGGGGTCGAGCTTTCAGCTTTGGGGCTCTGACTGCCTGGAACTTGTGTTTCTGCACAGATTTAGAAGCCTCCCCTCTAAAATCCTTCAAAAGTCTTATTTGTTTACTTAAGCATTTCACTAATGTCTATTGTTAAGCTTGCTTTGTATTTTGTGCTATTAGGGTAAGTGTAAAACACTTTGAGTCCTGTTAGGAGAAAAGTGCTATATAAATAACATTATTAGTTGTTTTTTTTTTTATTATTATTATTATTATTATTATTACGTTTTCACATTATCATTTATAGTTATATACCAGCTGCACCTCCATTGGTATAATTTGTTATTTCTGCTTCCTCCCTTAGGCACTGAGGTTTTGCATTTGATAGAATTATGTAGTATTTATATTATATGACGAATGTGCTATAAAGGTGCAAAATAAATTCCCCTCTAAAATAGAATTCAAATAAAGTGAAATAAATAAAGTCAATTGGATTACACATCACACCACATTTAAAACACTGTATTTGTCTATTTGTAGAAAATGAAGAATTACCTTGTGAACAGGGGATCAAACACTTTCTTTGTCATGTCTTAAAAGAGTCCCCACTAAATGTTGCTGTGTCAATATTTTTTATTTTTGAATATGGTTGCTAAAGGATCATATTTAAAGAAAGAGGGAAAAGATAGAGATGGATAATTGCACAGGGCAAGGTGCTGGCAGGTGTTGGGGGGCAGGGAGTGGAAAAGGTGAGAGGGGATGGGGTCCAGGGGCAGGTTTTCATCCCAGGGAGGATGGAGATACAACTAGTTGGCTGACTAAATAGGTTGAGTGTAATGGGAGGGGCACTAGAGGAAGGGCTGCCATCAGAAATTTTGGAGCCCGCCGGGACTGTCAGAATAAGCACCCCCCCCCCCTTCCCCCATATCCCCCAATCCACCTCTGGACTTTCTCTCCCCAATGCACAGCCCCTTGATCTTTGATCTCTCTCCCTCTTCAAAGCCTCATCCTCTTGCTCACTCTCTCCAATACAACACACATACACTTTGCTCACTTTTTCCAATACTCTACAACCTCTCTTCACTCACTCTCCCTAAAACATAGCACCCCTCTTCACTGTTTCACTCTTCCCAGCACACTCGTTCCCATCATTCACTCTCCCCAGTACTCACACACCCCCATCACTCACTCTCCCTAATTCACACAGCCCTCTCCTTACTCTCTATGCACACTGATCAATCGGGACAGGGATGGGGTGATACCTGAAGGGGTGTGACAGAGGTGGACACAGGAAGGCCAGTATAGTAGAGAACCCTTATTGCAGGGATCAAAGCCCCTAAAAATGCTGCCCCAATGTGTGGCTGAAGCTTATCCCAGAAAACAGCTGGCTCACAGTCTGGGAGAGGTGCTGCACCCAGAGGTCTCACCATGGGTCTGGGCTGGTCTGGCACACAGGAAGACAGAGGAGACCACTGATGGATAGTCACAACTGCAGGTCTTCGGGTGCTGCGCTGCTTAGTTGGTTAGTTGGGAGTGAATGATGGGATAATGGTAAGCAGTACCGGTATAGTCAAAGCAAAAAGAGGGTGTGCTGAGAAGGCTTTGTAGAGAAGGATGTAGACTTAACAGGTGGGTAGTGGCACAAATGGTAGGCCTCATTGGTTGAACACAAGCAAGGTGGATCTGATCTCTGAGTAGGAACAAGTACTAGAATGCAGGCAGTGGTGGTCAGATGCTAGCATTTGTCAGAGAGTTCATGGTAGAGGTGCTTCTGATTAGTGGCGACACAAGGGGGTGACACCAAAATGCTGGCTCCTGCTCAGTGACAGGAGTGCTGCACTGTTACATTATGTGCAGCACTCGGCTCCTGACACTGTGTAGGAGCTGGCACTGCAGCCACCACGGCACTCCACGGGGGGAAGCCCCACCTCCTGAACCCCTGGAGTGATGAAAAACGGGGGTCGGAACGCAAAGCCACGCCCTTCCCTAAGAAGATCCGCCCCTTTTATGTGAAGCCCGTCCCCTTTTCCCAGCGCTGCACCGGGTGTACTTAAAGTAAGTGACGCCTCTGCTTCTGACCTCCCAAGCCCATCTCTAGCTGTAACACGGATAGAGAGCAGGAGGTTTGCCATGCTGCAGTCAAATGTCCAGGAGTCTGTCATTTCATCTTGAATATCATTTCACCACCTCAAATGTAATATTTCCAAAACACAATTAATTATATTTCTACCAGCCAATAGTAGTTACCACCAACCTGATAACAATCAAACCTACCCCACAAACTCGCTTCCTAGGTCTCCTTCTTGACTATGAACCCCATATTCAATCTGTCTCAAAATCATGTTACATACATCTAAGAAATATATCCAAAATACAACCATACTGTATCTTCTTACACAAGACACTGCAAAAACTCTAATCCATGCTCTCATTATCTCCCGCATTGATTATTGCAATAATCTCCTTACTGGTCTTCCCAAAAATAGGCTCTCACCACTACAATCCATTTTGAATGTAGCTGTGATCTTCTTTGCTAGATGTTCATCGTCTGCGGATCCATTCTGTCAGTCCCTCCATTGGTATTGTATCGTATTCAATATAAAATACTTTTACTAACATACAAGGCTATTAATCAAACTGCACCAAGATACATCTCTTCGCTCATCTCAAAATATCTCTGTACCCGACCTCTCCGCTCTGCACAGGATCTGCGTCTCTCATTCACACTCATTACTCGCTCCCAATCAAAATTACAGGACTTTTTCTGGGCTATACGCAGAGCCGGCCCTAACCAATATGATGCCCTAGGCAAGATTTTGGCTGGTGCCCCCTAGCACTGCCGCTAGTTCTGCAGGAGATGCCTGGCATGAGTCAGCTGGCAGCTCTGCTAACGTCGGGCGCCTTTTGTTTATGAAAATGCATCTTATTTGCATTACTATGTGGCTAGGATGCACAAGCATCTTCTGCTGATTAAAATGATATGCAGCATGCTTATATTCTGTGTGCGACTGCGGCTGTATCTGCATATGAAATGCTACATTACAGTGATTTCCAGGAATACACTGCAACGTAGCATTTCATATGCAGATACAGCCGCAGTCACACACAGAATATAGGCATGCCGCATATCATTTTAATCATCAGAAGCTGCTGGTGCCCCTAAGCATGCCAAATGCCCTAGGCATTTGCCTAGTTTGCCTATGCCTAAGGCTGACTCTGGCTATACGCACTCTGTAGAATGCCTTACCACGCACAATAAGACTCACCTCTAGTCTCCAAACCTTCAAGCTTTCCCTGAAAATGTACTTCTTCAGAGAAGCTTATCAAATTCCGACCCACCCACATAACCTTCAATGCTTCCCTATCTAATTCATGCAATAAGTAGTACCTATTCTTGTGTATCAATGCCTATTTTCCTACAGATTGTAAGCTTGGGAGCAGGGCCATCCTACCTTTATGTCTATCTAGTATTACTAAGTTTTGTTCTATTACTGTTGTTCCAATTGTAAAGTGCAATGGAATATGCTAAACTACATAAGAAACTATTAATAAAGAAATACATAATAAATAGATGCTTGTGCTGTGCAGTTCATCTTTATCAGTGGTCTCCAACCTTAAGTGGGATGTGAGCTACTAGAGATACATGAAACCTCCTGAAGAGCTACTAAAGTTTTTGAAAAAAAATGCTGTACTTGAATGGGTGCTGGGGCTCTCCCAGTGTTGAGACCGGAATCATGAGCAGTGGCGCAGTTATAGATTTTGCTCTCCCCTGCCAAAAAAGTGTCTGGCACCCAATCCCAATGACACATTAAAGGTAAAGTAGTAGAGCGTGCACGCTCCAAGAAGGGTGTGTGGCCTCACTGCAAGGGGCGCGGCATTGCAGGAAAATACTACCTTATACCCCAGTTTTGCAACCTGCACGCCCAGACATTGGCCACCACAGGAAAAAGATAAATCTTGATTCATACCCCTTACATTACTTTTTCATTTTCATTACAGTAATGCCCCTTACACATTATGCCCCACACCATAATGCCTGTTACACTTTATGCCACACACTGCAATGCCCCTTATGCATTATTCAACATACCATAATGCCCATGATACATTATGCCACACACTGCAATACCCGACACATTATTCCACACAATGTAATGTCCCCAACACATTATTCCACACACCGTAATGCCCATGATACATTATGCCACACACTGCAATGCCCGACACATTATTGCACACAATGTAATGTCCCCAACACATTATTCCACACACCGTAATGCCCATGATACATTATGCTGCACACCGTAATGCCCATTACACATTATGCCCCACAGTAAGGCTTCTAATTACTTTTAAATTACCTGCTCATTGTCAGGGGTTCCATGCTAGTTGCCAGGCATTCCATGTTCATTGCCAGGGGTTCCATGCTCATTGCCAGGGGTTCCATGCTATTAACCAGGGAAGTCATGCTCGTTGTTAGGGGTGTCATGGAAGAAGATGCAGCTTTAAAGAAAGCTGCATTCTCTCTGGTTGGTGCCAGTGATGGGCACTTCCAGGTAGCTATAGCGCTGTGCTCCCTGTCAGACGCTAGAGGTCAAGTATGACCTCTAGCATCTGTATCCTCCGAGGTGGAGGAGTGCTACGGACCGGCGATTAAGGTAAATTGTGCACTCCCCCTGAAGTCGGGCAGCGGCAGCAGCCAGCAAGAGTCGAGCAACCTGGATTGCGGCTGCGAGCTAACTGGCGCTCGCGAGCAACGGGTTAGCGACCGCTGATCTATACTAACTAATAACATGTAGCAAGGTAAGAATGACACCAGATCTTCACCAGCTCTGTAACATTTTTACAGAGGGAAAATTACTGTGTTTCCACCCTTACATAAAAATGCCCTACCCCATTGTCTCAATCAATAACTTCTGTTTACAGAATGAAATCTTATTTTTCCACAAAGCTGAGCACATGATGCATAGTCTTATATATTAGTAGACACTCCAAAAGTATGAATTAAATTAACAAATATATATATATATATATATATATATTACATTTAATCAAGTTCTTTTGCTTCTTCATTGTAACAGGCACACCAGTATGTCTGTTGCATGAAAACTTTTACTCCACCAACCACAAGCGCCTCACTCTGGTTAAAGTCTAGGTTTACTTGCATAAATCATGTTGGGAGAGCAGCAGCACTCTTGTACACACCTGCTAGGCACTAGGACTCAGAGTCTACAGGGAGGTGCGACCTCCAACCTAATGTGCTCCTGCACATGTGTATAAAGCACCCAGCAATACAGTATTTTGTGGAAGTACAGTGTTTAGCTCCTGAGGTGAGACACCCAGATACCTGTTATATACCACTGTTTAACACTTGAATTGCTACTTCTCACCTATGTAATACTTCTAGCACTTAAACTGCTACTTCTTATTAATGTAACACTTTTTAATATTTAAACTGCTGCTTCCTACTAGTGTGGTGGTTGGGCTGTACTGGCCCAGGGGGTCCCATGTTCTGGACTTGAACCTTAGGTATGCTAGGGACCCACCTGATGAGGTCACCTGGCCGTGGTAGGTAGGCCCATGTTTTTGGCAAAAATTAGGCCAAGAATCTTAATTTTACTTCATGTTGGATTGCAGAGTTTATGCTGGTTATCCCTGCATTACCATTGTGTTGCTGCTTTCCTGCATAACCCTGCTATTTACCAGTAAACCTAACATCCTAGTTAAGCATCCTCTGTGTGGCCTAACAGTAACGTTCACATGTGCAGTGCATCTATTGTGGCCATCATCCTATAGGCTATACTGTATATCAACAAATCAAAGAATGTGATATCACTAAGGTCTTGTGCCTCGTAAATTACCCTATTATATTGTTCTTATTAGACTTTTATTATTAGACTGTTATCAGATGTACACATATACATGCTTAATATTATCAGCTTGTGCCAGCCAGTATGCATTCATGTGACTGACGCTGGAATCCTGAACCCACTTGGGAGACCAGCGCAGGAACACCGAGCACTGGAATGCCGAAGGTGAGTATCAGGGGTTAGGGCCCAGGGGGGGAGGAGGGTTAAGGTTAGGCGCTAGGGAGGTGGCTAGCCATAGCAGCCACCCTCCGTGGGTTAGTCCTAGCAGCCACCCCCCACGGATTAGCCCTAGCTATCACCCCCCAAAGGTTAAGGTTAGGATAGTTGTTGTGGTCCTCATTGTTGGGATGTGTCAGTCATGTGATTTCATACCAAACCTATGCCAGCCTAATGCTAATAAGAATACATGGAAATAGCGGACTTACTGTATTTGTTACTAATGTAACAGCAAATAACCTAGAAGTGCTAACTCCACATTGTCCTACTATATATAGAAATACGGGTACGAAATCCTAGCAGTTGGGATCCTGACAGTCACAGCGTAATCTTGACGGCCAGAATCCTGACTGATTGTATTAAGTATCGCCCTACCCCTAATCCTAACCCTAACTGTCCCCTCTGGCAGCCTAACCCTAACCCTCCCCCTAGTGCCTAGCCTTAACCCTAACCCCAGTACTTGCTGTACTCCCATGACTCAGGATTCGGGAGAAGTTCAGACCTGATCGCTCACTAGCGTTTTTTGCAGCGCTGCGATCAGGTCAGAACTGCATCGCAACGCGCAGGCGTATCGCACGGGTACAAAGCGGATTGTTGCTGTGCGATGGGTTTTACGAAGAATCCATTCGCACAGCCGATCGCAAGGTGATTGACAGGAAGAAGGGTGGCAACTGACCGTTTTCTGGGAGTGGTTGGACAGGCGTTTGCAGGGCCGGTGTCTGACGTCACTTCCGGCCCCGGACAGGCTGAAGTGATCGCAGCGGCTGAGTAAGTTCTGGGCAACTCAGAAACTGCACAAAGTTTTTTTGTACCGCTCGCCTGCACATGTGAATTCACACTTGCACAGCTAAAATACACTCCCCGGTGGGCGGCGACTAGGCGAACGCTGGACTGCACAAAAATCACTAGCAAGTGATCAGGTCTGAATCACCCCTTCTGACCGTTTGGATCCCGCTGTTGTCTTCTGCCTGATGGGATTTTCACTGCATCCCGATTTAATGATAATCTTGATACTACATTGAAACACATGCTAGACTGAAATACAGTGAAGTTCATTAAATAGTGTGCTTGGTGCATACCAAAAAATGCCTTTAGTTTGCACTGGTATGCCCAGTTCACTACAACATGTATGCCTGGGTGTGATAGGAAATCCCGGCGTTGGGATGCTGGCGGTCACATGACCAACCACAGCAGTCTGTTTTTTAGAATGCTGGCAGGGGATGCGGTAACAAATGTACCCCTCCCCTGCCCCTACCCTAACCTACATGGGGTGGCGACTAGCGCAAAGATAGTCTGTAGTGTCTGCATTTTTAAATTGCTCAGGGAGCGGCAGATACATAGTTAAACAGAATTCTGATTGCAGTTGTGTCTTGCCTATTGTTCCACTGCACATGGTCAGCCAATTGACCCTAAGTTCTACTTATGCCTGAAGGGGCGCAAGTGGCAGGGACGCAGAGTGAGAGGTACTAATAATTATCCGGCCCAGCTGTTTCCTGGAAGGGGCATGGCCATGCCTCCCAGATTTAGCCATGCCGTCTTCAGTGCGCAGGTCCCATTGCTGTCTCAACGGCAGTGGTAATAGGGCAGTAATGGGGTGTTCGCCTGTAGGATAAATTCATTGAGGTCATGCCGATGGAATTGCTGGCTGTGCAGAGTTGTGCGCACATATCATTCCACCTTTTGTCAGACAGATATTTGGTACTAGGGATAGAACTGGTGCTGGTATGCCGTGATAATGATGGCAGATAAGAAACCAAGCAAATGAACAAGTGAGTTCTGCTCACAGATGTGTCACAACTTGTGGGAATCCGCATTTTGTTCTGTGCACACAATAAAGGAGCAATTACACTCAACTTGTATTCAACTCTTCACTAGCTCCAGATAGGGCTGCCTTTTTGTATGGGCTCACTGGGCAGTTACTCAAGGGCCCCAGGAGTATAAGAGCCCTAGGCTGATAGCTGAGGGTGCCCTTTTTCCAGAGGTACCAGATTTTTTAAAATTGGCCCTGGGGAACCGGAGATTTCCAACTTCTAAGCAGTGGTCCACATCTGAGCCTGTTAATTGCTCTTCCCAGCCAGATAACTCAGGTTCTGTATGACATATAGCTTTTCTGAGGGTATACTCCAAAAGCTGGGACTCTGCCCTTTTGGTGGACATAGGCATTTTATCTCTACTGTGCCCAGAATAAGATATATCAGCCTTCCAGCAGCCGGTCCCTACTCCAGCTCCACACGCCTGGTATGCACATTTATATTTATGTTGGTGGATTGCTCTGGCTCCTGAACTCTGATCCCCAAGTCCCCAGTACCTCTTGAAAGATGGGACTCTCTAGTTTTTTTTAATCCCATTAAAAGCTAAGAAATCTATTTCCAGGAACTGGAGATATCTGCAGTCAAGCTACCCTCCCACCGGAAAATTATGAAGAAGAAGCCCACTTTACTATCCACCCCTTCCCTGCATATTAAACACCCCCTTCCACCATGGAAGTCATGTACCGGTGCCCCTTCATTCAGCCTATTGTCTCCTTCTACAGTTTAGGGGTCTCCCTCCCACCCCATCTCCCACCATCTGTGCAGTAAAGGGGTAATTAGCAGAAATTACTGCTCCAAGTCCTACATGCTGACCGGAACATAGAACACCCCCTACCGCCCGTGGGACATCAAAGCTGCCACTGATAGCACCCCCACCCCTACCACTGGAGATTAGGTAGGGACTCCAGTGCATTGCTTTGCCCAGGGGCCTACACTGCTGTTAAGACTGCCCTAGCCCCAGAATTTGAAGATGCTGTCCCCCACTGAAGTGCAACATATAGGAAAAGTGTGCCTAATTCAGAGATGGTTGCAGATCACACAGCCGCTGTGTGTCTGTATGCAGCAGATGTGCATTAACCACTTGCCCTGCACTACCGTATATGATGAGACCGCAGCTAGGAGTGTGTTACCCGGCCAGGTCAAATCACATACGGCCAGGAAACCCCGCTGTCTCCTATTATGGAGGAAATCTGTCCTGCAACTTGCTCCAGCTGCTACGGCGCCCTGGAAGTGATGTCGCCATCCGTGCATAGTTCCCTACCCCAGCACATCTGTGCTGATCTCTGTATGTGCAGAAATCATCTGCAGAGGAGGGAACTGATGATCAGCCTCCCTGCCCTACACTCTACTGCACTATCAGCAAAAAGGTGAGTGGTGCGTATATATAATAAAGGAGAGGTGGGTGTCTCTAAAAGGTGGGGTGTCATGGACTAGGGGATATGCTGCCCCATAAAAAGGATTTTTGGGGCGGGAAGTGGGGATATAAATTAATAATTAATAATATAAAAGAAAAAACCATGTAGTGACACATGGGATGGGTGTGTCTGTGTGAGGGGGGGGGGGGGGGGTACTTAACTGGGGCCCATTGACACTGGAGGTGGGGGTGAGGATTCTTCCCAGGGATCTTATTACCACCATTGAGTGTGGGGGTTGACTATTCAGGGGATCTGATGCCACAAGGGGAATATTTTTGATGGGGGGTGAGAAGTAAAATTATATTGGGGGCCTATGAACTAGTGATGAGCGGGTTCGGTTTCTCGGAAACCGAACCCCCCCGAACTTCACGCTTTTTACACGGGTCCGAGGCAGACTCGGATCTTCCCGCCTTGCTCGGTTAACCCGAGCGCGCCCGAACGTCATCATCCCGCTGTCGGATTCTCGCGAGGCTCGGATTCTATCGCGAGACTCGGATTCTATATAAGGAGCCGCGCGTCGCCGCCATTTTCACACGTGCATTGAGATTGATAGGGAGAGGACGTGGCTGGCGTCCTCTTCGTTTAGAGTAGACTAGAGAGTAGTAGAGAGTGACACTTGATTTACTAATTTTGGGGAGCATATTAGGAGTACTACTTGCTGATAGTGTGACCAGTGACCACCAGTTTAATTAATCCGTTCTCTGCCTGAAAAAAAACGATACACAGTGTGACACAGTCACATACCATATCTGTGCTCAGCCTCAGTGTGCCCTCAGTGTGCTGCATCATCTATGTAATACTGTATATCTGACTGTGCTGAGTGCTCACTGCTCACACAGCTTAATTGTGGGGGAGACTGGGGAGCAGTTATAGCAGGAGTACATATTTTTAACAGTGCACACTTTTGCTGCCAGAGTGCCACTGCCAGTGCCAGTGTGACTGACCAGTGACCACTGACCACCAGTATATTGTGATTGTCTGCCTGAAAAAGTTAAACACTCGTCGTGTGGTGTTTTTTTTTATTCTATAAACGCATTCTGCTGACTGACAGTGTCCAGCAGGTCCGTCATTATATAATATATACCTGTCCGGCTGCAGTAGTGATATATATATATTTTTTATATCATTATCATCCAGTCTATATTAGCACTGCAGCAGACGCAGTACGGTAGTCCACGGCTGTAGCTACCTCTGTGTCGGCAGTCGCTCGTCCATCCATAATTGTATACCACCTACCCGTGGTGTTTTTTTCTTTTTTCTATCTTCTTGATACTAGTAGCTTACTTTAGGAGTCTGCAGTGCTGAGCTGACAGTGTCCAGCAGGTCCGTCATTATATAATATATACCTGTCCGGCTGCAGTAGTGATATATATATATATTTTTTATATCATTATCATCCAGTCTATATTAGCAGCAGACGCAGTACGGTAGTCCACGGCTGTAGCTACCTCTGTGTCGGCAGTCGCTCGTCCATCCATAATTGTATACCACCTACCCGTGGTGTTTTTTTATTTTTTCTATCTTTTTGATACTAGTAGCTTACTTTAGGAGTCTGCAGTGCTGAGCTGACAGTGTCCAGCAGGTCCGTCATTATATAATATATACCTGTCCGGCTGCAGTAGTGATATATATATATATATTATATCTCATTATCATCCAGTCTATATTAGCAGCAGACGCAGTACGGTAGTCCACGGCTGTAGCTACCTCTGTGTCGGCAGTCGCTCGTCCATCCATAATTGTATACCACCTACCCGTGGTGTTTTTTTTTTTTTATATCTTCTTGATACTACTAGTAGCTTACTTTAGGAGTCTGCAGTGCTGAGCTGACAGTGTCCAGCAGGTCCGTCATTATATAATATATACCTGTCCGGCTGCAGTAGTGATATATATATATATATTTTTTTATATCATTATCATCCAGTCTATATTAGCAGCAGACGCAGTACGGTAGTCCACGGCTGTAGCTACCTCTGTGTCGGCAGTCGCTCGTCCATCCATAATTGTATACCACCTACCCGTGGTGTTTTTTTCTTTTTTCTATCTTCTTGATACTAGTAGCTTACTTTAGGAGTCTGCAGTGCTGAGCTGACAGTGTCCAGCAGGTCCGTCATTATATAATATATACCTGTCCGGCTGCAGTAGTGATATATATATATATTTTATATCTCATTATCATCCAGTCTATATTAGCAGCAGACGCAGTACGGTAGTCCACAGCTGTAGCTACCTCTGTGTCGGCAGTTGCTCGTCCATCCATAATTGTATACCACCTACCCGTGGTGGGTTTTTTTTTTTCTATCTTCTTGATACTACTAGTAGCTTACTTTAGGAGTCTGCAGTGCTGAGCTGACAGTGTCCAGCAGGTCCGTCATTATATAATATATACCTGTCCGGCTGCAGTAGTGATATATATATATATTTTTTATATCATTATCATCCAGTCTATATTAGCAGCAGACGCAGTACGGTAGTCCACGGCTGTAGCTACCTCTGTGTCGGCAGTCGCTCGTCCATCCATAATTGTATACCACCTACCCGTGGTGTTTTTTTCTTTTTTCTATCTTCTTGATACTAGTAGCTTACTTTAGGAGTCTGCAGTGCTGAGCTGACAGTGTCCAGCAGGTCCGTCATTATATAATATATACCTGTCCGGCTGCAGTAGTGATATATATATATTTTATATCTCATTATCATCCAGTCTATATTAGCAGCAGACGCAGTACGGTAGTCCACGGCTGTAGCTACCTCTGTGTCGGCAGTCGCTCGTCCATCCATAATTGTATACCACCTACCTGTGGTGTTTTTTTTTTTCTATCTTCTTGATACTACTAGTAGCTTACTTTAGGAGTCTGCAGTGCTGAGCTGACAGTGTCCAGCAGGTCCGTCATTATATAATATATACCTGTCCGGCTGCAGTAGTGATATATATATATATTTTTTATATCATTATCATCCAGTCTATATTAGCAGCAGACGCAGTACGGTAGTCCACGGCTGTAGCTACCTCTGTGTCGGCAGTCGCTCGTCCATCCATAATTGTATACCACCTACCCGTGGTGTTTTTTTCTTTTTTCTATCTTCTTGATACTAGTAGCTTACTTTACCTCTGTGTCGGCAGTCGCTCGTCAATCCATAAGTATACTAGTATCCATCCATCTCCATTGTTTACCTGAGGTGCCTTTTAGTTGTGCCTATTAAAATATGGAGAACAAAAATGTTGAGGTTCCAAAAATAGGGAAAGATCAAGATCGACTTCCACCTCGTGCTGAAGCTGCTGCCACTAGTCATGGCCGAGACGATGAAATGCCAGCAACGTCGTCTGCCAAGGCCGATGCCCAATGTTATAGTACAGAGCATGTAAAATCCAAAACACCAAATATCAGTAAAAAAAGGACTAAAAAATCTAAAATAAAATCGTCGGAGGAGAAGCGTAAACTTGCCAATATGCCATTTACCACACGGAGTGGCAAGGAACGGCTGAGGCCCTGGCCTATGTTCATGGCTAGTGGTTCAGCTTCACATGAGGATGGAAGCACTCAGCCTCTCGCTAGAAAAATGAAAAGACTCAAGCTGGCAAAAGCACAGCAAAGAACTGTGCGTTCTTCGAAATCACAAATCCACAAGGAGAGTCCAATTGTGTCGTTTGCGATGCCTGACCTTCCCAACACTGGACGTGAAGAGCATGCGCCTTCCACCATTTGCACGCCCCCTGCAAGTGCTGGAAGGAGCACCCACAGTCCAGTTCCTGATAGATTGAAGATGTCAGTGTTGAAGTACACCAGGATGAGGAGGATATGGGTGTTGCTGGCGCTGGGGAGGAAATTGACCAGGAGGATTCTGATGGTGAGGTGGTTTGTTTAAGTCAGGAACCCGGGGAGACACCTGTTGTCCGTGGGAGGAATAGGGCCATTGACATGCCTGGTGAAAATACCAAAAAAATCAGCTCTTCGGTGTGGAAGTATTTCAACAGAAATGCGGACAACATTTGTCAAGCCGTGTGTTGCCTTTGTCAAGCTGTAATAAGTAGGGGTAAGGACGTTAACCACCTCGGAACATCCTCCCTTATACGTCACCTGCAGCGCATTCATCATAAGTCAGTGACAAGTTCAAAAACTTTGGGCGACAGCGGAAGCAGTCCACTGACCAGTAAATCCCTTCCTCTTGTAACCAAGCTCACGCAAACCACCCCACCAACTCCCTCAGTGTCAATTTCCTCCTTCCCCAGGAATGCCAATAGTCCTGCAGGCCATGTCACTGGCAATTCTGACGAGTCCTCTCCTGCCTGGGATTCCTCCGATGCAACCTTGCGTGTAACGCCTACTGCTGCTGGCGCTGCTGTTGTTGCTGCTGGGAGTCGATGGTCATCCCAGAGGGGAAGTCGTACTCGTAAGACCACTTTTACTACTTCCACCAAGCAATTGACTGTCCAACAGTCCTTTGCGAGGAAGATGAAATATCACAGCAGTCATCCTGCTGCAAAGCGGATAACTGAGGCCTTGGCATCCTGGGCGGTGAGAAACGTGGTTCCGGTATCCATCATTACTGCAGAGGCAACTAGAGACTTGTTGGAGGTACTGTGTCCCCGGTACCAAATACCATCTAGGTTCCATTTCGGCGATACCGAAAATGTACACAGACCTCAGAAAAAGACTCACCAGTGTCCTAAAAAATGCAGTTGTACCCAATGTCCACTTAACCACGGACATGTGGACAAGTGGAGCAGGGCAGGCTCAGGACTATATGACTGTGACAGCCCACTGGGTAGATGTATGGACTCCCGCCGCAAGAACAGCAGCGGCGGCACCAGTAGCAGCATCTCGCAAACGCCAACTCTTTCCTAGGCAGGATACGCTTTGTATCACCGCTTTCCAGAATACGCACACAGCTAAAAACCTCTTACGGCAACTGAGGAAGATCATCGCAGAATGGCTTACCCCAATTGGACTCTCCTGTGGATTTGTGGCATCGGACAACGCCAGCAATATTGTGTGTGCATTAAATATGGGCAAATTCCAGCACGTCCCATGTTTTGCACATACCTTGAATTTGGTGGTGCAGAATTATTTAAAAAACGAGAGGGGCGTGCAAGAGATGCTGTCGGTGGCCAGAAGAATTGCGGGACACTTTCGGCGTACAGGCACCACGTACAGAAGACTGGAGCACCACCAAAAACGCCTGAACCTGCCCTGCCATCATCTGAAGCAAGAAGTGGTAACGAGGTGGAATTCAACCCTCTATATGCTTCAGAGGTTGGAGGAGCAGCAAAAGGCCATTCAAGCCTATACAACTGACCACGATATAGGAGGTGGAATGCACCTGTCTCAAGCGCAGTGGAGAATGATTTCAACGTTGTGCAAGGTTCTGCAACCTTTTGAACTTGCCACACGTGAAGTCAGTTCAGACACTGCCAGCCTCAGAGTCAGGTCATTCCCCTCATCAGGCTTTTGCAGAAGAAGCTGGAGACATTGAAGGAGGAGCTAACACAGAGCGATTCCGCTAGGCATGTGGGACTTGTGGATGGAGCCCTTAATTCGCTTAACAAGGATTCACGGGTGGTCAATCTGTTGAAATCAGAGCACTACATTTTGGCCACCGTGCTCGATCCTAGATTTAAAACCTACCTTGGATCTCTCTTTCCGGCAGACACAAGTCTGCTGGGGTTCAAAGAACTGCTGGTGAGAAAATTGTCAAGTCAAGCGGAACGCGACCTGTCAACATCTCCTCCTTCACATTCTCCCGCAACTGGGGGTGCGAGGAAAAGGCTCAGAATTCCGAGCCCACCCGCTGGCGGTGATGCAGGGCAGTCTGGAGCGACTGCTGATGCTGACATCTGGTCCGGACTGAAGGACCTGACAACGATTACGGACATGTCGTCTACTGTCACTGCATATGATTCTCTCCCCATTGAAAGAATGGTGGAGGATTATATGAGTGACCGCATCCAAGTAGGCACGTCAGACAGTCCGTACTTATACTGGCAGGAAAAAGAGGCAATTTGGAGGCCCTTGCACAAACTGGCTTTATTCTACCTAAGTTGCCCTCCCACAAGTGTGTACTCCGAAAGAGTGTTTAGTGCCGCCGCTCACCTTGTCAGCAATCGGCGTACGAGGTTACATCCAGAAAATGTGGAGAAGATGATGTTCATTAAAATTAATTATAATCAATTCCTCCGTGGAGACATTGACCAGCAGCAATTGCCTCCACAAAGTACACAGGGAGCTGAGATGATGGATTCCAGTGGGGACGAATTGATAATCTGTGAGGAGGGGGATGTACACGGTGATATATCGGAGGATGATGATGAGGTGGACATCTTGCCTCTGTAGAGCCAGTTTGTGCAAGGAGAGATTAATTACTTCTTTTTTGGTGGGGGTCCAAACCAACCCGTCATTTCAGTCACAGTCGTGTGGCAGACCCTGTCACTGAAATGATGGGTTGGTTAAAGTGTGCATGTCCTGTTTATACAACATAAGGGTGGGTGGGAGGGCCCAAGGACAATTCCATCTTGCACCTCTTTTTTCTTTCATTTTTCTTTGCGTCATGTGCTGTTTGGGGAGTGTTTTTTGGAAGGGCCATCCTGCGTGACACTGCAGTGCCACTCCTAGATGGGCCAGGTGTTTGTGTCGGCCACTAGGGTCACTTATCTTAGTCACACAGCTACCTCATTGCGCCTCATTTTTTTCTTCTTTGCGTCATGTGCTGTTTGGGGAGTATTTTTTGGAAGGGCCATCCGGCCTGACACTGCAGTGCCACTCCTAGATGGGCCAGGTGTTTGTGTCGGCCACTAGGGTCGCTTAGCTTACTCACACAGCTACCTCATTGCGCCTCTTTTTTTCTTTGCGTCATGTGCTGTTTGGGGAGTGTTTTTTGGAAGGGCCATCCTGCGTGACACTGCAGTGCCACTCCTAGATGGGCCAGGTGTTTGTGTCGGCCACTAGGGTCGCTTATCTTAGTCACACAGCTACCTCATTGCGCCTCTTTTTTTTCTTCTTTGCGTCATGTGCTGTTTGGGGAGTATTTTTTGGAAGGGCCATCCGGCCTGACACTGCAGTGCCACTCCTAGATGGGCCAGGTTTTTGTGTCAGCCACTAGGGTCGCTTAGCTTACTCACACAGCTACCTCATTGCGCCTCTTTTTTTCTTTACGTCTTGTGCTGTTTGGGGAGTGTTTTTTGGAAGGGCCATCCTGCGTGACACTGCAGTGCCACTCCTAGATGGGCCAGGTGTTTGTGTCGGCCACTAGGGTCGCTTAGCTTACTCACACAGCTACCTCATTGCGCCTCTTTTTTTCTTTGCGTCATGTGCTGTTTGGGGAGTGTTTTTTGGAAGGGCCATCCTGCGTGACACTGCAGTGCCACTCCTAGATGGGCCAGGTGTTTGTGTCGGCCACTAGGGTCGCTTAGCTTACTTACACAGCAACCTCATTGCGCCTCTTTTTTTCTTTGCGTCATGTGCTGTTTGGGGAGTGTTTTTTGGAAGGGCCATCCTGCGTGACACTGCAGTGCCACTCCTAGATGGGCCAGGTGTTTGTGTCGGCCACTAGGGTCGCTTAGCTTACTCACACAGCTACCTCATTGCGCCTCTTTTTTTCTTTGCGTCATGTGCTGTTTGGGGAGTGTTTTTTGGAAGGGCCATCCTGCGTGACACTGCAGTGCCACTCCTAGATGGGCCAGGTGTTTGTGTCGGCCACTAGGGTCGCTTAGCTTACTCACACAGCTACCTCATTGCGCCTCTTTTTTCTTTGCATCATGTGCTGTTTGGGGAGTGTTTTTTGGAAGGGCCATCCTGTGTGACACTGCAGTGCCACTCCTAGATGGGCCAGGTGTTTGTGTCGGCCACTAGGGTCACTTAGCTTACTCACACAGCTACCTCATTGCGCCTCTTTTTTTCTTTGCGTCATGTGCTGTTTGGGGAGTGTTTTTTGGAAGGGCCATCCTGCGTGACACTGCAGTGCCACTCCTAGATGGGCCAGGTGTTTGTGTCGGCCACCAGGGTCGCTTATCTTAGTCACACAGCTACCTCATTGCGCCTCTTTTTTTTCTTCTTTGCGTCATGTGCTGTTTGGGGAGTATTTTTTGGAAGGGCCATCCGGCCTGACACTGCAGTGCCACTCCTAGATGGGCCAGGTGTTTGTGTCAGCCACTAGGGTCGCTTAGCTTACTCACACAGCTACCTCATTGCGCCTCTTTTTTTCTTTGCGTCATGTGCTGTTTGGGGAGTGTTTTTTGGAAGGGCCATCCTGCGTGACACTGCAGTGCCACTCCTAGATGGGCCAGGTGTTTGTGTCGGCCACTAGGGTCGCTTAGCTTACTCACACAGCTACCTCATTGCGCCTCTTTTTTTCTTTGCGTCATGTGCTGTTTGGGGAGTGTTTTTTGGAAGGGCCATCCTGCGTGACACTGCAGTGCCACTCCTAGATGGGCCAGGTGTTTGTGTCGGCCACTAGGGTCGCTTAGCTTACTCACACAGCTACCTCATTGCGCCTCTTTTTTTCTTTGCGGCATGTGCTGTTTGGGGAGTGTTTTTTGGAAGGGCCATCCTGCGTGACACTGCAGTGCCACTCCTAGATGGGCCAGGTGTTTGTGTCGGCCACTAGGGTCGCTTAGCTTACTCACACAGCTACCTCATTGCGCCTCTTTTTTTCTTTGCGTCATGTGCTGTTTGGGGAGTGTTTTTTGGAAGGGCCATCCTGCGTGACACTGCAGTGCCACTCCTAGATGGGCCAGGTGTTTGTGTCGGCTACTAGGGTCGCTTAGCTTACTCACACAGCTACCTCATTGCGCCTCTTTTTTTCTTTGCGTCATGTGCTGTTTGGGGAGTGTTTTTTGGAAGGGCCATCCTGCGTGACACTGCAGTGCCACTCCTAGATGGGCCAGGTGTTTGTGTCGGCCACTAGGGTCGCTTAGCTTACTCACACAGCTACCTCATTGCGCCTCTTTTTTTCTTTGCGTCATGTGCTGTTTGGGGAGTGTTTTTTGGAAGGGCCATCCTGTGTGACACTGCAGTGCCACTCCTAGATGGGCCAGGTGTTTGTGTCGGCCACTAGGGTCGCTTAGCTTACTCACACAGCTACCTCATTGCACCTCTTTTTTTCTTTGCGTCATGTGCTGTTTGGGGAGTGTTTTTTGGAAGGGCCATCCTGCGTGACACTGCAGTGCCACTCCTAGATGGGCCAGGTGTTTGTGTCGGCCACTAGGGTCGCTTAGCTTACTCACACAGCTACCTCATTGCGCCTCTTTTTTTCTTTGCGTCATGTGCTGTTTGGGGAGTGTTTTTTGGAAGGGCCATCCTGCGTGACACTGCAGTGCCACTCCTAGATGGGCCAGGTGTTTGTGTCGGCCACTAGGGTCGCTTAGCTTACTCACACAGCTACCTCATTGCGCCTCTTTTTTTCTTTGCGTCATGTGCTGTTTGGGGAGTGTTTTTTGGAAGGGCCATCCTGCGTGACACTGCAGTGCCACTCCTAGATAGGCCAGGTGTTTGTGTCGGCCACTAGGGTCGCTTAGCTTACTCACACAGCTACCTCATTGCGCCTCTTTTTTTCTTTGCGTCATGTGCTGTTTGGGGAGTGTTTTTTGGAAGGGCCATCCTGCGTGACACTGCAGTGCCACTCCTAGATGGGCCAGGTGTTTGTGTCGGCCACTAGGGTCGCTTAGCTTACTCACACAGCTACCTCATTGCGCCTCTTTTTTTCTTTGCGTCATGTGCTGTTTGGGGAGTGTTTTTTGGAAGGGCCATCCTGCGTGACACTGCAGTGCCACTCCTAGATAGGCCAGGTGTTTGTGTCGGCCACTAGGGTCGCTTAGCTTACTCACACAGCTACCTCATTGCGCCTCTTTTTTTCTTTGCGTCATGTGCTGTTTGGGGAGTGTTTTTTGGAAGGGCCATCCTGCGTGACACTGCAGTGCCACTCCTAGATGGGCCAGGTGTTTGTGTCGGCCACTTGGGTCGCTTAGCTTAGCCATCCAGCGACCTCGGTGCAAATTTTAGGACTAAAAATAATATTGTGAGGTGTGAGGTGTTCAGAATAGACTGAAAATGAGTGTAAATTATGGTTATTGAGGTTAATAATACTTTGGGATCAAAATGACCCCCAAATTCTATGATTTAAGCTGTTTTTTAGGGTTTTTTGAAAAAAACACCCGAATCCAAAACACACCCGAATCCGACAAAAAAAATTCGGTGAGGTTTTGCCAAAACGCGTTCGAACCCAAAACACGGCCGCGGAACCGAACCCAAAACCAAAACACAAAACCCGAAAAATTTCCGGTGCTCATCACTACTATGAACACACAGTTGGGGGTTGAGGTGAAAAACACTCCCTATGTATATCTTTTTTTAATAAAATATTTAATATATTTTTAAAAATACTTTTTAAACTAAAAAAAATTACAATTTCTGTGTGGTTTTGGGTGGAACAAATTCATCAGTTAAGTGGTTAATATGGTACGGTCGCAGGAGGCGTCTTGTGCAAATTGATGCCTCCTGCTCGCTTCTCTGATCCGCTGCTGCATCCGAAGATGCAGCATCGGATCATCTGTGTGAACATAGGTCATCTGAGTAACCCTCAGGATGCCACCAATGGCCCCAGTGTGCCCAGAAAATGGGGACAACGCGTCCTCATTTTCTGACATGCTGGCTGCCACTGCACCACCCCCAAATGGCCGCTGCATGTCAATCATGTTGCGATCTGTACATCGCAGTACAGATCCTGCGCTTGCGCACATCTCTAAACATTGGAAATGTGTTTAAACCATCAGGCTACATACATTTGAATTAGGCCCAAAGTCCATCAAACACATATGATAGGGTTGAAAATCGCTAGCTGTGCACTGATGCAACATTCTAACTATCTTGCTAGAGTGAAACAGAGATTGCCCGTTGTCTAGTCACCTACCTCCTAACAATCCCTTCATTTCACCCAATCGCTCACCTCTTGATATTTCTCCACAAACGCCACTGTCTTGCTCTGTACAGCCCTGCACCTCAGCAGACATTTAGGCACTCTTGCACAGTGGCTCCAAAGCTGCTGGCCATTGGACAATGGACATGTTGTGATTCTTAAATGACCTCCTGCATGTTACTTATGTATTTCCATAATATGTTCTCATACTGTAAGTAGAAATTTATTGCAACAGATGTGGAACCTTAATGTTACGCATTAATGCCTTTGAAGCTCCCGCACTGCTTGCCTGGAAGAAGGATTATTTTTGTAGGCCTAAAAGAATCAGATCCGTTTTACCCATCAGCAAGATCATTAATCATCTATAGCCACATGACACAGGGAAATTACATATATATACAATCCAGCCAGAGAGGATTCAATACAACCTTGATCCAGGGGACAAATAGAGCAGCAGATCTTTATAAAAGAACACAAGTATCCCTGGAAAGATAAAGCTTTAGAAGCCTGTGCCACAGATGGTTCCATCGTTCAGAAACACTGAACTCTGCCATCAATGGTATCTTAGTAATGACACTTTTAAGGGGGGTTCTGACTTAACACACAAGTTTTTCATTGGGCTGGCCAGCCCTCCAAACGGCTATGGCAAACGTCTGTGAATGATCCTCACCCAAGAGTAAAGGAGATAGGGCCTTTGCTCTGAAGGTGTTTCCATCATGTTGAAAACTGTGTCCAATCTCTTTGTCATGAGCAGCAGGTAGCTTTGAAAAGCAGGGTCACTCTGTTGACCAACTGAGGACCCTATTGTACCCATGTAATTACAGGTGAAAGGTCATAGTCCATTCCAGTCTCTGACCCTTTTCTTTTTGTTAGGATTGTCACAAGGTATATTAATCAGATTTATTGCATTATGTTGTATCTTTCTTCTTTCACAAGTCTGATGCAAGAATAGGGGCTTTGTCTGTCCCCCACACCAAGCTCTCCCAAACACGCAGCATTCGCACTACACATGAGCCTCAGTAGGGGTATAGGAAGGAGCTGTACATTTCATTAAAAGAGATTGCTTCGCTTTATGCATTCTCTTTATTCAATGAAATCATCAGCATTCAAGGGATCATTATAATTACATATTACACAGAAATATAATTTGCTGAAGTGAATACAAACATGACCTATTACTGCTTGTAGCATGGTTCTCTTTTCCACTTACATATTTAGTTCAATAATTTTTATGTTGTTACCCTATTGCTTATCTGCTTTTAGAAGTCAGATTCCTATACCCAAGCCGTGGGTTGCAGCTGCAGTGAACTCTCAGTATGAAAAGAAGGGGGAGGTTGGAGAAAGGTTACAGGTACTCTTTATCCAGCATCACAGGAAGGCTCTAATGTCCTGCTGCTAGAAATTTGTCTGCAAATTGCATCTAATTGATAGACCTTACAAAATAGGACGATAACTTGATTATTGCAGGGAACATCAGCTCACTAGAAAGAAAAGGGTGTTGAATGCACAGACATCTATAAAATGGTCCTAGAAAGTTATCTTTTAATTAATTGACATGGCTGGTCATTTCTAGAGACAGAATAGATTGAACATTGACTACAGAGTGTGACAATAATGAGAAAAGCTGTAAGCACTAGAGGGAGAGGTTGGGGATTGAGGAAATATACTTACCAGAACACCGCTCTGTCAGATGACTCCCCTGGAAGTGACACTCGCCAGTACTCAAGACGGCAGATGCTGCAGCCATTGGGAGCAGGTAAGTCACCACTGTGCCCCCAGAGATGAAAATGTCGACATTCTAACACGTTGACATTTAATTAGTGTCGACATGAGGAATGTTGACACAAGCATATATATATGTCGGCATATATCGCACCCTATCAGAGTAACACTGCAGACCCCAGTATTCGCAATAGGGAGTGCGATCTGGACCAATTTACCAAGTTCAGAAAAGATTAACTTACCAGAGCTTGGTCCAGTTATCTTACACCCTAAAGAGTGAGCATCAATGGAGAGAGAGCAGTGATCCTTTATGAGAGGGTGATTGGCCATTTTTGCCATGATCTATAGATGTGTATACTAAAAAGCCAGTACTTTGTGGGCCCCATAGCAACATTTTGAAGGGACCCTGTCCAAACGTTTCATTTTAAGAACATTGCAGTTTTCATTTTATAAGTGACACCCTCATTTGAAATTAATGGTCTATAGCAGTGGTTCCCAAATTTTTTGAAATCACAGCGCCCTCGAGTATCAGAATTTTTTTCACGGCTTCAAAGTTTCTTACTGGCAAATTTAGAATTACATATTAAATTAAGTAAATTGTGTTTATATGTCATCCTTAGGTTCAATTGTGTGGTGAGGGACGATTTGCTTCTGTTTGTCCACATATGTTATGATTGGCAGCCACCAGTACTGGTTTTGTCTATTATATTGACCATAAATAATTTGAATTGGTCCCGGACCACCAACCTAGGGCCAGGCTTGGACTGGCCCACAGGGGTGCAGGGGAAACCACCGGTGGGCCCTACTGGCCGGGGGCCCACCTACTGCACTAAGGATCAGGTTGCAGACTGTTCACTTGAATTATACATTATACATATGTTACCTTATACTGGACTATAGTGTATTTTTTACAGTACATTGCTGTTATTAATCTGTTATTAATCTGGAACATTATCATGCATGCAGCAGCAGAATTTACTGTATATATTTATGAAGGGGCCCAGACGTTGCACTCTTTAATGGTTAGTCAAACCAATGAGGTGGCAGGCCACACCCCCTCTGCAGACTGGCCACACCCCAAACATGGTCCCATACCACTGCATTTCCCCCGGTGGGCCCTACATGCCCCAGTCCGAAACTGCCTAGGGCACCCCTGCAAGTGTCCCAAGTTTGAGAACCATTGGTCTACTGTATTATTATAACTCATTCTTTTTTTATTGTGCTGGCTAAGAATATATGTTTTCATAATTTCTGTTACATTTTAGATTATACTACTCCTCTGATACTCATTTTTCCCTAGAATATGTCTTCATGCAATGCCTAGCAAAAGGTAAAGGGCCCAGGCTTATTAAAATCTCCGGCCTGCCCTAAAAGTGCAAAGAAAGCCGTAAACCTAAATGTCAGAATTCAATGGCTTTGCCGATGAGTCTTCCATTTTCCCATGCGTGGTCAGTACGTACAACATGCTCCTACTTTATATACAGCAGAAAGCCTTATGTCTATCATTTTTAATTGCTTTTCTGTATTGGCTCCTGACACTTTGTTTAGAGACTATTCATAACACTTCCGCTCATTTTTTCATGGCTTGGTCATCTCAAACTCGTCTTTGTGGTGTGACCCCGTGTTCTGGCATTTGTCATGAAATGAAATGTGTTTCTCTAGGAGTTTTTATCTCTTCCATGACAACTGCAACAATGTCATTCTTTCCTATATTATTTATCGGGCTTCTCATAAACCCATCACAAGTAGCAAAATAACTGTCCTCATGTGTCTTCGCTACTTTTTAAAAAGCATTACAGAGGTAACGTTGCTTTTAAAGTTTAAACGTCCACCTTTACATAGTTCCGGTCACTACATCTTTGGATCTCAACCTCACGGAACCCTCAGAGATTTTGCCAGAGTGATCATTTTGGTTCCAAATTTTCATCCTTTTGATGTTGCCGTTGACTTTTTCCCTCACATACCTCAGTCTTTTCCAATTTGTTATTCCAACTCATCCATTAGGAAGTGAATGGCACCACTAGTTTGACTATTCTTTGGTATCATTTTCCCATGTCAAGGATGAGAACATGATTACAGATTTGTGATTCACAGACTTTTTGCCAAATAATTGCGCAGAAAAGCGGCCACTCAGTTCTATTCATGATGAGGGGCCACAGGATTGATTGATGTGACTGGGAAACATAAGTTCATGTGCAACTCACAAGGTCATTAGTTCATGTCCCTGCCCTGAATTACCCTGCGGTGACCAAGAGATAAAGCTCTGTGTAGTATATGTTGATGTGGCTTATTATTTATTCCAAGCTAACTCATACATACCAATACAATTTTGGTTAAGATGATCCAATAAATAGCAATTTTCATGCTGTAGTTACCAAGTCTAATATCTCAGCAGGCTACAGTATTTTATTTTTACATTTTGGCAATATTTCTGTTTTTCTCTCTCTGTGTTTTAGAGCATAACTTATGTAGATGTTTCATTATATAAACACACAGACTGGCACCGATATAATATATTACATCTTGCATGCATTTATTTCATCCATTTTCAAATAATTAATGGACCCAGGTGATGATGGTTAATGTACTGTACAATAAGTATCATCATCAATGTTGGCCGCTGTATCATACGTTTCTTTTAAAATACTTAAAATGTTTCACATTTTAAAATGTCAGTGTCCTTAAATAAATTTACTTGGATTCACCAGCAAACTTGAAGAAAGGGCGAAACTATATACTGAAATGAGTATATAATATGCTGAACACATTTTTTAATGGAGTCAACACTGATGAAATGTTAATATGATTAGAATGCTGACAAAATGTTCTGGTGGTCTAGTGGTACAGTGTGTACGGCGGCTCCAGCAATGTCTTCCAAGTCCAACAATCAGCTGAAGAGTACTTTCGGTGGATCCAGCGGCACTTTGAGTGGTCAGTATGCCTAACCCCTAACCCTTTCCCTAGTATATAAGCCTAACCTCCCCTCCCATAGCCTAACTTAAACCACCCCTCCCGCAGCCTAGCCCTAACTTCCCCTCCAGTAGCCCATCAAAAACACTACGCTGCCAGTCCATGGAAAATGTCGACATTTCATATGTTGACAGTCTGCACATGCCAACATGTTCAGTGTTGACATCATAACTATTGACATTGTGATGTCGATAGTATGAATGTTTACATTGTTAATGTCGATATTTGACTATATCCCTTTTAAATGTTATACACAGTTGAGTCTCATTATTATGACCACCAGCTAATAGCCAGAGTAACAGCATGGACAGCAGCTAGACGGGCTGAACTCTCATTTTAGACACATGTCTGGTAGCCCCCAGGTACATTTTGACGGTGAGCTGCTCCACTGTAGCGTGTCGGTCGGCCCTCACGTACCTTCGTAGCCGGGTTTCACCTTTCATATCAATGGCACGTGGTGATCCGTAGTTTCCACATCAGTTATTCACAATGGTGCCATTTGTCTAGTCATGATACACCTTCACCATAGCAGGATGCAAACAGTTCACAAACTGTGCTGTTTCAGAAATACTGCCACCCTTGGCCCAGAATCCAATAATCATTCCTTTTACAACATAGATTAATTGCCCCTTTTACCTATGACCGCAACAAGTGAAGTAGGAACATTTTAAATTCCCTTCAGGGAGCATCCCTCCACCAATTGGTGAGGGAGCCCACTCGGAAAGACGCAATATTAGACTTAATACTTACAAATGGAGACAGATTATCAGACGTAAAAGTGGGTGAAAACCTCGGATCCAGTGATCATCAAGCAGTATGGTTCAGCATTAAGACAGAGACTGACTCGTCCCATACAAAAACAAAGGTGTTGGATTTTAGGAAGGCTGATTTTGTAGGGATGGGAAAATGTGTAAGCAATTCTTTGGCAGAGTGGAGGAACTTGGAAACAGTGCAGGAGAGGTGGAAAACATTCAAATGTGCAATATTGAAGGCAACAGACCTTTGTATCAAAACTGTTAGGAAAAACACAAGGAAAAGGAAGCCAGTGTGGTTTGCAAAAGAAGTAGCAAATATTGTGAGAGCAAAAAAGATGGCTTTTAGGAAATATAAGCAGACACAAAATAATGAAGACAAAAAGATATATCTTGTTAGACAGAAGGAGACAAAGAAGGTAATCAGATGTGCAAAGGCACAAGCTGAGGAGAAAATGGCCCAGTCAGTGGGTAAAGGAGGCAAAACTTTTTTTAGGTATATAAGCGAAAAAAGAAAAACAAAAGGCGGAATTATAAAACTAAAGACGGACACTGGGAATCTTGTTGAGGGAGACAATTTAATAGCAGATCATCTTAATGATTATTTTTGCTCAGTATTTACTACTGAAAGAGAGGGGAAGGGGCCACAGTTAAGTTGCAGGGATATTCAGGAAAATGAAACAAGTACATTTACAGAGGAGAAGGTCCTAACAGAACTCTCAAAGCTGAAAGTGGACAAATCTATGGGGCCAGATGGGATACATCCAAGGATACTAAAAGAACTTAAAGAGGTGCTGGTAGCACCATTGACAGAATTATTCAACCAGTCATTAGCTACAGGAGAAATTCCAGGGGACTGGAAAAGAGCAAACGTAGTCCCACTGCACAAAAGTGGAAGCAAGGAAGAGGCAAACAACTACAGACCAGTGAGTCTTACATCAGTAGTAGGGAAATTGATGGAAACACTCTTAAAAGAAAGAGTTGTAGATCATCTCAAATCCGGCAATTTACTGGATCCCAAACAGCATGGATTCACTGGGGGAAGATCATGTCAAACAAATCTTATTGACTTTTTTGATTGTGTGACTAAAGTGATGGATAAAGGTGGAGCCATGGATATAGCTTATCTTGACTTTAGTAAGGCTTTTGACACAGTTCCACATCGCAGACTGCTAAATAAACTTGAAAGTTTGGGATTGGATATTAGGATTATTGAATGGATAAGATCTTGGTTGAAGGATAGAAAACAGAGAGTTGTGGTAAATGGAGTGCATTCACAAGAGGGAAATGTTACCAGTGGAGTACCCCAGGGATCTGTACTTGGACCAGTGCTTTTCAATATCTTTATTGGTGACATTGCAAATGGGATTAAAGGGAAAGTATGCCTTTTTGCAGATGACACAAAGGTATGCAACAGGGTAGACACACCAGGTGGGGTAAAACAAATGATTGAGGATCTAGGTAGACTAGAGGAATGGTCAAGAGTCTGGCAATTACAGTTTAATGCCAAAAAATGCAAAATCATGCACTTGGGTCTCAAAAATCCTAAAGCTAAATACAGTATTAATGGCACTATACTGGAAACTACTGAGGAGGAAAGGGATCTAGGAGTCACTATTCCAGATGACTTAAAGGCAGGTAAGCAATGTAACAAGGCAATGAGGAAGGCTAGTCAGATGCTTGGCTGCATTGGGAGAGGAATCAGCAGCAGAAAGAAAGAAGTAATAATGCCACTGTATAGGTCATTGGTACGGCCTCATCTAGAATACTGTATTCAGTTCTGGAGGCCATATCTTCAAAAGGATATTAATACATTAGAAACTGTACAAAGGAGGGCAACTAAAATGGTGCATGGCCTACATCACAAAACATACCCAGAAAGACTAAGAAATCTCAATATGTATAGTTTGGAGCAGAGAAGAGAAAGGGGGGACATGATAGAAACTTTCAAATATATGAAGGGTTTTAACAAAGTCCAGGAGGGAAACATTCTCCAAATGAAGAGAAGCAATAGGACACGAGGACATGCACTGAGACTGGAGGGGGGGAGGTTCAGGGGAAATTTGCGGAAAAATTATTTCACAGAAAGGGTAGTGGACAAGTGGAATAGCCTCCCATCAGAGGTGGTAGAGGCTAAGACAGTAGAGCAATTTAAACATGCATGGGATAGACATAAGGATATCCTTACAAAGAAATAAGGAACAAATAAGGTTAGTGATAAAAAAAAAAAAATAATATATAAAAAAAAAAAAGGGGCAGACTAGATGGGCCAAGTGGTTCTTATCTGCCGACAAATTCTATGTTTCTATGTTTCTATGTGATATGTGTGCAGATGGACTATCGCACACTTTATATACCCACCAAGCCAGCGAATGACATGTGATGTACCTCATAGGCTATGCGCTGCTGGCGTCAAATGTAGGAGATGGTCATAATAATGTGATTCGACTGTGTATACTATATGAACAGAGCAGAAAACATTCTCAGTTATTCACTGGAAATACTAGCTATGCCAACTCTGGGGTCTCCAGACAGGGCCATAACCAGTAGTTGGCCAAATTGACACTTGTCAGGGGTGCTGGCTTAGATAGTGGGCACCGCAAAATCCATCAATTATTAATACATTAGAACAATTCACATTTAAATGACATTGCCAGGATGACTGGTGCACTGCCATACTTAACTCCTCTCAGCTTCATTTCAACCTCTTGTTATGGTCACCAGGTCCTTCCTACTGAATAGTTACTGCTCCTGGCTCAAGCGCCTCCTTCCTGCAAACACAGAGAGGACTGAGAGACTCAGGGGTACATTTACTAAGCAGTGATAAGAGCGGAGAAGTGAGCCAGTAGAGAAGTTGCCCCATCAACCAATCAGCAGCTTTGTATAATTTTATAGTATGGAAATTTAATTATAGAAGTTACTTCAGTGCTGATTGGTTGCCATGGGCCATAGGTGCCGGTTCCATGGGTGCTCCCGGACCTGAACTCCCACGGACACTCAGGAGCACCCACGGAAACCAGCCGCGCTGCCCCAGTTGCCGCTATCCCCCGCAGCCTTTGTAGTGCATTGAGACGCGCTGGGGGCTGAGGAGTTCCGTACAGTGCAGAGTTCAGTGGCAGTGAGGGATGCCGGCCGAACTCTGATGATTTTTTAAAGGGGCAGTCATTTACATTGCATTGTTCAGTCTTGTAAATGATTGCCCCTTTAAAAAAATGTCAGAGTTCGGCCGGCATCCAGAACGGCCGCAAAACTCGGACTTCATTATATCCCGCCCTGAAACTTTTGTACAGTTAGAAGGAAGGGTGATATGGTGACCTATCATAGACCCTCCTGGATAACTTGTTGTAGCCAACAAACCAGTGTAAGCCACTGTTGGGTGATGAGAGAGCTTCCTCTATATCACTGACAGATGCTGAAAAATTAAAATTAAAAAACCAAGGTAAGAAACACACTGAAGTTACCACTCACTAAAACAGAAGGGCTAATAACAACATTAGGAATAATTGTATACAGAGTAATTAAGCAAAATTTAGGCTGAAAAAAATATCTACTTGCTATAAAGGCCACTGCACCCCAACCTGGGAATGGCGAGTGCAGGTGTTCACCCCATCCCTGGGAATGGTGAGTGCGGTGGATTTCTATATATATATTTGGGTTCATTTTTAATTAACCTTTTTGTGATCACAGCGTTCTCATGCACTCCTGTCTAAGCTCATCTATTTTAAACCTCAACTAGCTGTTTCCTTAGTGGTAATTCAGGAGTTGTGTTGGTGACTGTCTCACCTTTAAAAGCCATATGTTAGTTGGCAGGTGAGCTCTAAACCAGGTAGTACATTTTCAATTTGACTCTGATGTGATAGCAGTTGCCAGGTTCTTAGAAATCTGGGTGAGAGAGTAGGACTTGCTGTGAAATGGAGTCCCTTGACGTTGAGTTGCAAGCTTAAATATATTGATCATGAACTAAAACCCCATTATTTCTGTATTAAGGTGAGTGAGCTTACTATGGTGAGTGCTGGGCTCTTCGTTTTTATTTATTTAAGCAACGTGGTCACAGTCAACTGCACCCCAACCTGGGAGTGGCGAGTGCAGGTGTGCAGCCCATTCCTAGGAATGGCGAGTGTGGTGGATTTCTGTATGTGTAGTTGCTATAAAGAATATTTTCTGACATTGATTTGAAGTTAGAATGTTGAGTTTTTGCTTTTGAGTCAAAAGTTTTGACTACCAATATGAGTAAATAATATATTAATTTTCATTGGGATAATTACATGCATGCTAATGGGGTTACTTTCTTCCCCACCAGTGGGTTGGGCCGGCCCGAGTCTAATTTTTTTGGTAAGCGAATATATATTTTGGCGCCCCTTAGTGGAATATATGGGGGTGTGGCTTCATGGGGAAGGGGCGTGGCCACATAATAGCATCAATTCACATTACAAAGCACAGTAGAGACGCTCATTACACCACACGTTACACCACAGAGGATCTGCTTATACATGTTACACCACAGAGGAGCCGCTTATACACGTTACACCACAGCGAAGCCGCTTATACGCGTTACACCACAGCAGTGCCGCTCATACACGTTACACCACAGCGGAGCCGCTTATGCATGTTACACCACAGCGGAGCCGCTTATACACATTACACCACAGCGGAGCCGCTTATACACGTTACACCACAGCGGAGCTGCTTATACACGTTACACCACAGTAGAGCCATTATACACGTTACACCACAGCGGAGCTGCTTATACACGTTACACCACAGTAGAGCCATTATACACGTTACACCGCAGAGGAGCCGCTTAAACACGTTACACCACAGCGGAGCTGCTTATACACGTTACACCACAGTAGAGCCATTATACACGTTACACCGCAGAGGAGCCGCTTATACACGTTATACCACAGAGGAGCCGCTTATACACGTTACACCACAGAGGAGCCACTTATACACGTTACACCACAGTAGAGCAGCTAATACTCGTTACACCACAGTGGTGCCGCTTATATACGTTACACCACAGCAGAGCCGCTTATACATGTTAAACCACAACGGAGCTAATTATACACGTTACACCACAGTGGAGCCGCTTATACACGTTACACCACAACGGAGCTAATTATACACGTTACACCACAGTGGAGCCGCTTATACACGTTACACCACAGCGGAGCAGCTTATACTCGTTACACCGCAGAGGAGCCACTTATACATGTTACACCACAGTGGAGCCGCTTATACACATTACACCACAGCGGAGCTGCTTATACACGTTACACCACAGCGGAGCTGCTTATACATGTTACACCACAATAGAGCCATTATACACGTTACACCGCAGAGGAGCCGCTTATACACGTTACACGACAGCGGAGCTGCTTATACACGTTACACGACAGTAGAGCCATTATACACGTTACACCGCAGAAAGCCGCTTATACACTTTACACCACAGAGGAGCCGCTTATACACGTTACACCACAGAGGAGCCACTTATACACGTTACACCACAGATGAGCCACTTATACACGTTACACCACAGTAGAGCAGCTAATACTTGTTACACCACAGCGTGCCGCTTATACACGTTATACCACAGAGGAGCCGCTTATACACGTTACACCACAGAGGAGCCACTTATACACGTTACACCACAGTAGAGCAGCTAATACTCGTTACACCACAGTGGTGCCGCTTATATACGTTACACCACAGCAGAGCCGCTTATACATGTTAAACCACAACGGAGCTAATTATACACGTTACACCACAGTGGAGCCGCTTATACACGTTACACCACAACGGAGCTAATTATACACGTTACACCACAGTGGAGCCGCTTATACACGTTACACCACAGCGGAGCAGCTTATACTCGTTACACCGCAGAGGAGCCACTTATACATGTTACACCACAGTGGAGCCGCTTATACACATTACACCACAGCGGAGCTGCTTATACACGTTACACCACAGCGGAGCTGCTTATACATGTTACACCACAATAGAGCCATTATACACGTTACACCGCAGAGGAGCCGCTTATACACGTTACACGACAGCGGAGCTGCTTATACACGTTACACGACAGTAGAGCCATTATACACGTTACACCGCAGAAAGCCGCTTATACACTTTACACCACAGAGGAGCCGCTTATACACGTTACACCACAGAGGAGCCACTTATACACGTTACACCACAGATGAGCCACTTATACACGTTACACCACAGTAGAGCAGCTAATACTTGTTACACCACAGCGTGCCGCTTATACACGTTACACCACAGCAGAGCCGCTTATACACGTTACACCACAGTGGCGCTAATTATACACGTTACACCACAGTGGAGCCACTTATACACATTACACCACAGTGGAGCAGCTTATACTCGTTTCACCACAGAGGAGCCGCTTATACATGTTACACCACAGTAGAGCAGCTTATACACATTACACCACAGTGGAGCAGCGAATACTCGTTACACCACAGCTGTGCCTCTTATACACATTATACCACAGCGGAGCCGCTTATACACGTTACACCACAGCGGAGCCGCTTATACACGTTACACCACAGCGGAGCCGCTTATACATGTTACACCACAGCGGTGCCTCTTATACATGTTACACCACAGCAGAGCCACTTATACACGTTACACCACAGCAGAGCCGCTTATACACGTTACACCACAGTGGAGCTAATTATACACGTTACACCACAGCGGAGCCGCTTATACACGTTACACCACAGCGGAGCAGCTTATACTCATTTCACCACAGAGGAGCCGCTTTTACATGTTACACCACAGTAGAGCAGCTTATACACATTACACCACAGCGGAGCAGCGAATACTTGTTACACCACAGCGGTGACTCTTATACACATTACACCACAGCGGAGCAGCGAATACTCGTTACACCACAGCGGTGCCTCTTATACATGTTACACCACAGCGGAGCCGCTTATACATGTTACACCACAGCGGAGCTGCTTATACACGTTACACCACAGCGGAGCAGCTAATACTCGTTTCACCACAGCGGTGTCGCTTACACACGTTACACCACAGCGGACCCGCTTATACATGTTACATCACAGCGGAGCTGCTTATACATGTTACACCACAGCGAAGCTGCTTATACACATTACACCACAGCGGAGCTGCTTATGGTGGCACACACACACACACACACACACACACACACACACACTGGGTTTCAGGGGTCACCAACCATAAAAACGAATACACTATCCATTACACCAGTGGTTGCCACACTTTTGGGACCTGGGTTCTACTTTTTGTTCACTTACTTACCTGTGATCTACCGGCATCAAATAATGCTCACTTTTAAAAATAGCATTAATAATTATGCCATCAAATAACAGCACCAATATTAATGCACACATTCAAAAATGGCATTAAGAATAACAACATTAAATAACTCCCCTCTGTGCTAATCCCCCCCCCCTTTGCAGATCCCTCCTTGTGCAGATACCCCCTTTCACTCCTCTGCATAATAGACCCCTTTACAATACCTCCTCCGTGCACATCCCCCACTTTGCAGATACCCCCCTTCCAGTCCCCTGTGTAATAGCCCCCTGTACAATAATCCCCTCTGTGCAGATCCTCCACCCTTTGCAGTTCCCCCTTGTGTAAAAAAAAAAAACCTTTGTGAAGATACCACGTTCTGTGCAGATCCTCCCCTTTGCAGATCGTCCCTCCCCTTGTGAAGAAACCCCCCTTTGCATAACTTACCTGACAAGTTGTCACGCTGCCTAGCTTCAGTCCTCCCTCTTCCCGTAGTTACAGCTCCCACTTTCACACTGCATGGCCTCCCTCTGGATGCTTCTCCTGTCATTGCCACTGCCGGCTGGATCAAACTGGATCCATCTAGCGCCCAAGCTCCTCACATCGCAGGTGATGTCATTATGTCACCCACGCACCCGCACACTGCATCCCTGGGAACTGTGAAGAGAATCAGCGGCGGCAGGCTCCTTACAGTTATTTTCTGTTAAGTCTGTCGCGATCTACCGGCGGATGCTCCGCGAGCTACCGGTAGCTCTCGATCTACCTTTTGGCCACCTCTGCATTACACCAATGATCACACACACACACACACACACACACACACACATATATATACAGAGAGAGAGAGAGAGAGAGTGAGAGAGAGAGAGAGAATCAGTACACTAACCATTACACACACATAAAAATGTTAATGAGATACATAAATTATAAAAGAACTGTAAAACAAGAAAAGTTCTTTGTTTACTAATAAAGGTTATGGCCTGTCCGGCTTCCTTTCTGCACATGATCCTAAAACGGATGTGTAGCTGCAGGATTTACAGTGTACGGAGACTTACGCAAGTCTGCAACACCCTCTGCTACATATACCCCAAAGTAACACCCTGTATGTTTTGCATAAAGCATACTGAAATAATTATCAGGCAAGGCCATCACCCGGTCTTATTGTAGAGGGGCCAACTATGCGCCTAGGGTAGAGGGGCCAACGCCGCGCCAAGGGTAGAGGGGCCAACCCCATGCCTAGGGTGAGTGCCATCAATGCTATATGGGGCAGCATCTCCTTTTTTCGAAGTCAACATTAAGTATACTCATAGGAAAGGTAACCTGTGGCTCCCAACCTGTTGTGGAACTACAAATTGCAGCCAGAAGTTTGCATTGTCTATGCTGGGATGTGTAGTTCCACAGATATCCTGTGCCTGAGATATAACAGGGCAAACCCAAGGGGCTGGGATAGAACTAGAACTATAACCCTCAAACAAAATTGTGACAGTCCCTCACCTTGAACTCGCGGCTGTGCTGGGCAGTTTACTCCAGGGTCCAGAGGGAGTGCAGGATCTTGGCCAGGTGCTCTGTCACCTCCTTGCGGTCCTGGCCGTGGTGTTAATGAAGCAGGTGTTGCCGTGGTTGCGCTGGCCGGACCTGCTGAGCACCCTGGGGCTGGGAGAGACCGGCTGGCTGTGGGCCGGGGATCACTTGGGTGAAGGCAGCCGAACAGCTTTGTCCCAGCTGCCAGAATAGCTTCTTCCCCGCTGCTTCTCGTTGGAGCAGCGCTAGACATCAGCTACTCTAAGCTCCTGTCCCTGCATGTGTTTTTTTTATCATTTGGCTGATATCTTCAATAAACTAACATAAATGTAACATTATGCAAAAATAAACCAGCACAAAACACATTCCTCTACACAGGTACATTGAGTACAAAGAGTCTGCAGGACAGTGATGACATAACAAGTGTAGGAAGGGCCTGTTTATTAATTATCAGGTTTTACACCAGCAGCAATAAGAAATCCTAATTGGTCAGCCAGATGCAAGCGACGGATCTGAGAAGCCCCCGATTGGTGTCTCTTTACAAAAGACGGCTCGTGTGACATTTGCTTATCTTTGAAGATCCACTGCGCCCAGACCCGATTCGCATCCACCTCTGAATCAGCCCTATGTCCTTTTAATGTCATAGCACCACAAAGGTTGGGAAGAACTATTATTATTATTATTACTACCAGTTTTTTATATAGCGAACACACATTCTGCAGCTCTTTACAGAGAATATTTGGCCATTCACACAACAGTCCCTGCTATATTCTATATACATTCTATATATATTCAATCTATATTCCCTACCAAATGTACACACACAAACCATGGGCGTTTTAAGAGAGGAGGAGGCCCGTCTGCAGCCTTCTGCTTCAGGGGCCCCCTCATCTCTGACTGATGCACAGGTATTTTAATACTTACCTCTCCTGGGTCCCCCGGCGGTGCCATCCCTCTCCGCAGCGCAATAGAGTCTGAGAACAGACTCTATTGTGCATGCGCAAACCTCAGGGAACACGGCGCGGCGGCCATCTTCCCGAAGATTTTGCTAATGCGCATGCGTGAAACTCCGGAAAATGGCCGCCGTGCCATCTTTCCGGAGTTTTCAGCAAGCGCAATAGAGTTTGTTCCCCCTAGTGTTCAAACTCTATTACGCTGCTGAGAAGGGATGGCTCCGACGGGGGACTCCAGAGAGGTAAGTATTAAACAAATGGGTGCAGTGTGCCTCGCACACACTGCACCCATTATAGATACGCCAATGACACAAACATTCACGCTAGGGTTCATTTTGGTTGGGATCCAATTAACCTACCAGTATATTTTAGGATTGTAGGAGGAAACCAGAGTACCTGGAGGAAATCCACGGAGCACAGAGATAATATACAAACTCCACATAGTTAGGGCCATGGTGGAAATCGAACCCATGAACTCAGTGCTGTGAGGCAGTAATGCTAACCATTACATCATCCGTACTGCCCAACTATACTATGTAACATGATAGATCAGGTTTGTCTTTAAATACAATGAAAGACCTATAGATAATACTAACCATTGATTATAGATATATAAGTTTTGCCACTTTACTTTTTCTTTTCTTGGAACTGCAATACAAGTTATCTTAGGATAATAACTTCTGACTTCATTGTATACTATTAAATGCAGGCCTGGATTTTCCTATCTCCCTTGACCAGTCTGTCTTTGCTTTCTCAATCTCCCACCCCTCCATTGCAGTAAAAGGGGTGCAGTGAGTAAGGCCGTTACTGGGCCCTGGAGGTGAGAGGTCCCCAGACAGCACATGCTTATGAGAGCCATGCACAGGATCTTGGACACTAAAGTAACATTTCCCATAGTTGCTATGTAAAAAGTGATGCACTGTCCCGCCACCATCTACACATCAGTCCATGTTTTTGTTAACAAAAAAAAAAGACGTTATTTTGAATGTTTAAAAAAATAACTATGATATACAAAGGGGAGATGTCTCAATCCTCCAGAAGAAAAAAAAATAGAGATGTTGCCCAACAACAAATCAGCTTCTGTCATTTTATAGACTGTACCAAATAAGTTAGAGCAACAATCTGATTGGTTGCTATGGACAACTTCTACATTTTTTCTCTTCAGAAGGTTTGATACATCATCCCCAAAGCTATGGCACTAGTGCAGTATGTCCCTGGAACTGGGAAGCGGGGTAGGGTGGATAGTGTATGTCACTGGAGCTAGGGGTGATGTGGTGACAGATTGCAGTGCAGGGGTCTGCGCCACTTACCTAATGCTGGGTACACATAGATATATCTTCAGATCAACTGATCTGCAGCTATATCCAGTGCGTTGTGCATACACACTGCCTGATCCATCGGGAATGACGTCACAAACTGGGTGGGCGTTTAAATGCACCCGCCCAGTTCAGCTGTCAGCCACCGTCGGCATCTGCAGCACGTGTACGGGTAGTCGTCTGACCGCCTGTACACACAGCACGATGCGCCAGTATATCGTTAGGCTTTGCTGCAGAGCCGACGCGATATGTCTGTGAACGACGGCGTTCACATACATATCATTCGTACACACTGGCCCATGGACCCGCGATATATCGGCCGTTCTATAGAACGCCCTATATATCGGCCAGTGTGTAAGGTTTTGTGTAGTGATGGTCTGGAGTCTGGTGGATGTCACGTCAGACACCAATGCTACACTGCTGCTCTGCTCCCAACTAATGGCACCCGGATGTGCCCAGTAGCCGGAGCAGATGTAAGCTTCTGGTTTGTGTTAAAAGGTGGGCAGGTCCCGCTCTCTGTCCAGGCCTCTTGTTCCGGGATGTGGCGATGACTGCCAGTGCCATTTCATGCAAAGCAAAGGATTGATGTCAATTCAGGAGGCTTTCCAATAGTCTACTTTTCCCTTAACAGTAGCTTTTGGTTGAGAAATAAAAGGGTAAATAAAACTCTTTTTCCAAGTTGATGTTTAAAATATGTGTATTTTTGGATGCCACTTATAACGATGGATGGTAAATCATCATTTTTTCTCTCCTATATAATTCCCTTAGCTAAGTGAAATATTTCATATAAGAAAGTCTGCTGTTTTCTGAATCATATCTTCAGGCTTGTGAGTCATTTGTTTTAATACGTTAAACTAGTCGCGTTTCCAAAGAACGTTTAACTTATAGTCATATCAAGCTGCATTTCCTCCTTGTCCTGGTTTTTCATGATGGTTTTGATCTGTCTTAATCACAATGAGAGTGGCACTGCAAATCAGATGGCCGCCGACAACACAAAGCTGCTGTTATTTATGAAGTCCTGGATAGCGAGAGGACAATATTCATGTGAGTCACTGTCTTGCCATTGGTTTTGTGTTGAGTTTTCAGTATGCGATTATTACCGGAAGCTGTGGAAATGCAGAAATGTAATGAGGTGTGACCTAAGGGAACAAAGTGCAATCCCAAAAATAAAATTACATTCAGACTAACAGCATCTGTTTAATGTGAACAAAACATACACATACAGTATATGTAGTTAACTGGCCTCTGATAACTATTGCAGGGTTATAGGGTACAAGTTGACAAAGAAGATGCACATGTGAAAGATGTTTGTGGCTGTGTGTGCTCAAATGAAAAAGTATTTATCTTCTATCACAGTTCTGGGATATTCACCTAAAATAGGTCATTTCATTGCATGTAACTGGAAAGACAAAGTTGTGATGAGTGCTATGTAGCCCTCACCATATTATAAAGCTATAACTCAGTAAGAGACAATTATGATTGTGCAAAACATGTACTGAATTTGTGCAAAGCTAATCCAGGCCTGGATATTCATATTGTATCCCCCCCGAGGGGTTGGGTATGTGTGCCATGGAACCAGAGAGCCGGAGGCTGCGCTGCGCGCGGCCTGCCCAGCTGTCTGAGAGACCGGTTCGGCCCACCTGCCGATCGGCCCTTCTGGCATGTGCCAGAAGTGCCAGATGGTCAGTCCGGCCATGCCCACGAATGGGAATAGTCCTTGTTGGTCGGCATGCCTACCTTCGGGATAGTGAAGGTCTGGGATGTAGGTGACGGTATTGTGACTGGCGTTCTCCTCCTGACCACCGGTCACATAATTACACCCCCGCAGGCTGCTTTTATGTCCCCCACCTCAGAAATCTGTACAACATACATAGGCCCAAATTTATTAAGCCTTGGCGAGTGATAAATAGCACGGTGACAAAGTACTAAACAATCAGCTCCTAACTTTCATGTTACAGGCTGTGTTTGAAAAATGACAGTTAGGAGCTGATTGGTTGGTACTTTAGCACCGTGCTATTTATCACTCTCCAAGGCTTCATAAATCTGGGCCATGGATTCTTTAAAAGTTAGTTGAGCCAAAAGTTAAATGTTTATGCAGCCCCGGCACAGTACTGCAGATGTACATGCAACAGGGCACTACAAAAATGGAGGTCGCCAGAAATTGACATGGGGGGAGATGTATCAAACCTTCTAAAGAGGAAAAGTGGACACGTTGCCCATAGCAACCAATCATCTTTTAGCTAACATGTATCTAGTACATTGCATAAAATATCCTCTTTAGAAGGTTTGATACATCTCCCCCATGGAGAGAAATATATCGGATCTGTATTTTTTCAAAAATTGATAAAAACAGCAAAAATCACAGAATTTGGTCCATTTTTGTTCCAACGGTATTATTAACTTCAATAACATTCATTTCCACTCATTAACAGTCAATTTTGACCACCCCGCAGCTCACAATAGGTTTCATCCAGTTTAGTCAAAAAGGTTGAACCGAGGAAGCTGGCTGACCAGAGGCTGGCTGGCAACTTTCAGCCAGGGAGGCAGACTCAAGCAAGTGGCCCAGCTTTTCACAGGGAATGCAATGCAAAAATGGGCATGGCAATAATGTTGGGGCTGTGGTTTGTGTAATGTGGGTGTGGTTTAAATAGCTAATGAAATAATGGGCAGTACCTATATACTGTATATATATATATATATATATATATATATAAGTTGTAACACTGTAGGGGTGCAAGGTGCCTTTTCCTGGGGAATATGGCAGCACGCAGCAGCTGAGGAACAACACAAGTCCAGTTTCTGGTACAACTGACCCCGGCCAGTTTTATTGAAACAGAAAATAAAACAAACCCCAAAATAAAAATACCTTGCCTGTCCGGCACTAACTAAACATAAGATGTTCCTAACTGTCACTAAACAAAACACAGAGTTCTTCAGTACATACTGTATAGCTTACTTGCATCAGAAAGCGTGTCTCTCACACACAGATCCTGCAGCCTTCCCAGGCAGTCTGCCCATACTAATCAGGTTAGAAGCACTATATCACTCTTACACAGCTGAAACCCTGATTAGCCCTCTGTGAGGCCAAAGACCCGAACTGGGCCCAATGTCTAGAACTCGCCTTATCTCTCTCTCAGAGCCTTTACCCAGCTTTTACAGCAAACTGAAAAGGTTCAGACAAAACAAAAAGCATTTTTCCTAGAAGTTAACATTTTCTAAAACATGTAAGACAAGAACCTGGGACAAATATACCTGCCCTCAAACACTATCCCAGTGTTCTTGTCACATATCCCCCTCCCCTGTTTCGACCTAGGGGCCGGAACACTTGTAGCCCCCAAACAGAAGATGCGAGACAATGCATCTGCGTTGGCCAATTGTGTTCCCGGTCTATGTTCGACAGTAAACTTAAAGTCCTGCAACGCTAGAAACCATCTAGTTACACGAGCATTCTTGCCTCTATTTACATACATCCATTTTAAAGGGGCATGGTCTGTCACTAGTCTGAATTGTCTACCCAAGAGGTAATATCTCAAGGTATCTAGTGCCCACTTAATGGCCAAAGCCTCCTTTTCCACAATGGCATACCTTTTTTCATGCTCATTGAGTTTCCTACTCAAATAAATGATAGGGTGTTCGTCCCCATCTCTGGTTTGGGACAGCACAGCACCTATCCCTACCTCTGAGGCATCTGTCTGTACCACAAATTCTTTTGAAAAATCTGGTGTTATCAACACCGGTTGTGAACACAAAGCCACTTTTAATGCTTGGAACGCCTTTTCTGCATCAGGGTTCCATTTCACCACATTTGACTGCTTCCCTTTGGTAAGGTCTGACAACGGCACCGCTGTGGTCGCAAAATTAGGAATAAACCGTCTATAGTACCCAGTAATTCCCAAAAAAGCCCTTACCTGTTTTTTATTCACTGGACGAGGCCAGTTTTGAATAGCATCAACTTTATTCAATTGGGGCCTAATCAGACCTCTGCCTATGGTGAAGCCCAAGTATTTGACCTCCTCCATTGCGAGGCAGCACTTCTTTGGGTTAGCAGTTAACCCTGCCTCTCTGATTGAGTCCAGTACTGCTTGTACTTTAACCAAATGGGACCCCCAGTCTGTACTGTGAATTACCACATCATCCAAATAGGCAGCTGCATATTTTCTATGGGGCCTCAAAATTTTATCCATCGCCCGTTGAAAGGTTGCTGGAGCCCCATGCAACCCAAAGGGTAACATCTTATACTGGTACAGCCCCTCCGGAACCGAAAAGGCTGTTTTTTCTTTGGCGCTATCAGATAAAGGTATTTGCCAGTAACCTTTGGTCAGGTCCAATGTGGTGAGAAACCTGGCTGTTCCCAGCCTTTCTACAAGCTCATCCACACGGGGCATGGGGTATGCGTCAAACTTGGACACCTCATTTAACTTACGAAAGTCATTACAGAAGCGTATGCTACCGTCGGGCTTCGGGATGAGCACTATGGGACTGGACCACTCACTGTTAGACTCCTCTATGACTCCAAGTTCTAACATGGTTTTAACTTCCTTAGAAATAGCTTCTCGCTGAGCTTCAGGAATCCTATATGGCTTTAAATGAACCCTGACCCCTGGTTCTGTGACAATGTCATGTTTTATTATGGTCGTTCGGCCAGGCAGCTCTGAAAATACCTCCCTATTTTGGATGAGAAATTCTTTAACCTGATTGTTCTGATCAGCTGATAATGTCTCTGACACCTTCACTGCGGGAAGCAACCGGGGTGAAGACACCGAAGGGCAAGGCTCCGCTGACAGAGACAACCTATCTTTCCAGGGTTTGATTAAGTTAACATGGTAGATCTGTTCGGGTTTTCTCTTTCCCGGCTGGTATACTTTGTAATTAACCTCATTCACTTTTTCCCTAATCTCAAATGGACCCTGCCATTTAGCTAGGAATTTGCTTTCCACAGTGGGTACCAAAACAAGAACTCTATCTCCAGGAGCAAATTCCCGTATCTTGGCACTCCGGTTATAGACCCTCTGTTGAGCACTTTGGGCCTGTTCCATGTGCTCTCTGACAACAGGTACCACGGCTGCAATCCTATCCTGCATTTGTGTTACATGCTCAATAACGCTTCTATAAGGAGTGGGCTGTCCTTCCCACGTCTCTTTGGCAATATCCAACAGCCCTCTGGGGTGTCTACCATACAACAAATCAAATGGAGAAAACCCCGTAGAGGACTGAGGGACTTCTCTGATGGCCATTAACAAGTAGGGCAACAAACAATCCCAGTTTTTCCCATCTCTCTCAACAACCTTTTTTAACATACTTTTTAATGTTTTATTAAACCTTTCCACCAACCCGTCAGTTTGGGGATGGTAGATGGACGTCCTGAGGTGAGTGACCTTAAATAACTTGCACAATTCTTTCATGATCCTTGACATAAATGGAGTACCTTGGTCAGTCAAAATTTCTTTTGGTATTCCCACTCTACTAAATACCTGCACCAGCTCCCTAGCTATCGCCTTGGTTGTGATAGTGCGTAATGGGACAGCCTCAGGATATCGAGTGGCATAGTCCATAATTACCAGGATATACTGATGGCCCCGAGCAGACTTTAACAAGGGCCCCACGAGATCCATGGCTATTCTGTCAAACGGGACCTCTATAACAGGCATGGGAACTAGTGGGCTCCTGAAATGGGGTCTAGGGGCATGATACTGGCATTCAGGACAGGAAGAACAATATTCAGACACTTCTTTATAAACCCCTGGCCAAAAGAACCTTTGTAAAACTCTTTCAGTGGTTTTTTCTGCCCCTAAATGTCCTGCGGTAACGTGACTATGAGCTAAATCTAGTACCGTTCTCCGATAAGGCTGGGGAACTACCAGCTGTTCCACCACATCCTCACCCCTTTTGACAATGTGGTACAAGAGCTCATTACAGATGGCCATGTGGGGATACGTAACCCTGTCACCTGGTACCACAGGTTCCCCATTAACAATCTTAACATTCTCTCTAGCCTTTATTAAGGTAGGATCCTTTAACTGTTCAGACGCAAACAGATCCTTCTTTACCTCCAGGTCAGGCACGCTTTCAGTTCTAACTACTATGTCTCTGTTCCCGGCAAGAGGGTCCTCACTGGACTCCCCATCTGTCACTTCCCCAGCCAAACTAGCAAAAGGCAAAGGGACAGAAAGTTCCGAAGACCCACGTACATCCATAAAATCACCGGTATTATCAACTGGTTTTTTACTTCTCACATCTGTTGATAACCGTGATTCCCACAGTTTCCAAAAATGAGGAAAATCCCTCCCTATTATGGCCTCATGCACCAAAGTAGGGACCAGTCCCACTTTAACCCTTGCTGACCCACAACAAGTTTCTATATTCACCTCAGCAGTGGCATAATATTGGGTATCCCCATGTATGCAAGTTACCCCAATAGGTATTTGCTGGACCTTTAAGGGGTTCACTAACCCAGCTTTCACGAGGGTAACTAAACTTCCTGAATCTAGCAAGGCCTCTACCCGGTTACCTTCTAAGAACACATCACACATTTGTTTTTCCAGCTCAGGTGAAGGTACCACAGTACAGGCTAACCTAGCAAAGAAAGACATTCTGCGACATTCAAAGGCAGCATCACATTGCATGGGTTCTTGCGTGACTGGGCAATTGGCAATAACATGACCTGGCATACCACACCTAAAACATTTAACCACACGATTATCAACCCATTTGGGCAGCATAGACCGTTCTAGCCCCATTGGCCTGTTTCCAGGGCCAGTGTTTACAGTCTCTCCAGCCTTGCGTTCTCTTAACCGCCCAGCAACGTTTTCCCACGGAACAGTCTTACCAGTCTTTACTGAAGGGCGCTGTCGAGGATCTATGGGTTGCTGGGTGGTCATCAGTAGTTCCTCTGCTGCCAAATACCTCTCTACCATGTCCACTAATTGGTCAGCAGTACCCGGGTTTCCATGGCTCACCCACTTGCGCAGGACCATGGGCAAAGATCTCAAGTAGCGGTCCATGACGACTCTTTCCACCATCTGGGGACCAGTTAATGTCTCTGGCTGCAGCCATTTTTTTGTTAGCTGAATAAGGTCGTGCATCTGGGAGCGTGGAGGCTTCTCCATGGCGTACAGCCAACGGTGCACCCGTTGTGCTCGTACTGACAGCGTGACTCCCAGGCGGGTCAGGATCTCAGTCTTTAGTTTATCATAGTCCCGAGCCTCAGCAGGGCTTAAATCAAAGTAAGCTTTTTGGGGCTCACCTGACAGGAAAGGTGCCAGCAGACTGGCCCACTGTGCTTTCGGCCAGTTCTCACGCTCGGCAGTCCTTTCAAACGTGGTCAGATAGGCCTCCACATCATCAGCCTCTGTCATTTTCTGCAGGAAGTGACTGGCTCGTATAGAACTAGAGCTGGTTGGAGCACTGACGGCCACATCTCCAACCCGAGCTGCAAGTCTCTGCACCACTTCTGCTAAGGCCTCTCTATCCTGACGCTGTTGCCTGTAAAGTTCATCAACTACTGCCTGCTGTTGTCTCTTATTTTCCTCCATTGCCACCTGCTGCTGTCTGTTGGCCTCCTGCTGTAGTCTCCAATTTTCCTCCATTGCCACCTGCTGCTGTCGGTTGGCCTCCTGCTGAGCCGCTGTAGCTTGCAGCAAGGCTTTAAGCAGATCCTCCATGTCAACAGATTTTTCAGGCGGCTTTGCAGCTGCTTTCACCCAGGACATATATCAAACCCTCAGGGGTGAGTCTCAGTAACTTCACACTGGGCTGTATCTGCATAAACCACCGTTTTCTGCAGGCCTCACAAAGCTGCTGCTTTCACTTATGCGCAGAACGGCCTGCTCGCATTCTCCACCAAGTTGTAACACTGTAGGGGTGCAAGGTGCCTTTTCCTGGGGAATATGGCAGCACGCAGCAGCTGAGGAACAACACAAGTCCAGTTTCTGGTACAACTGACCCCGGCCAGTTTTATTGAAACAGAAAATAAAACAAACCCCAAAATAAAAATACCTTGCCTGTCCGGCACTAACTAAACATAAGATGTTCCTAACTGTCACTAAACAAAACACAGAGTTCTTCAGTACATACTGTATAGCTTACTTGCATCAGAAAGCGTGTCTCTCACACACAGATCCTGCAGCCTTCCCAGGCAGTCTGCCCATACTAATCAGGTTAGAAGCACTATATCACTCTTACACAGCTGAAACCCTGATTAGCCCTCTGTGAGGCCAAAGACCCGAACTGGGCCCAATGTCTAGAACTCGCCTTATCTCTCTCTCAGAGCCTTTACCCAGCTTTTACAGCAAACTGAAAAGGTTCAGACAAAACAAAAAGCATTTTTCCTAGAAGTTAACATTTTCTAAAACATGTAAGACAAGAACCTGGGACAAATATACCTGCCCTCAAACACTATCCCAGTGTTCTTGTCACAATATATATAAATATACAATTCAGCCGGCACTCCTTGCTTAAGAATAACTGGTCCCGGTGTCCAGTGCAGAAATCCACAGCCTATCCACACAATAGGCACGGCACTCCAGGGACTCGTTCCAAAAAAGCTTTTAATTGCGGTGCAACTATCTACATGTTTCGAGGCCTCAGCCCCTTCGTCAGGATACACCAATACTCACAAGACACACGTACATATAACATTTATATACCTGATACCAGACATCACCTCCCGCCGACGTCCGCGTCCACAGCTGCTGCCGCTGATTCACTCCCGGCGTCTCACTTCCGGGTTACGCAAGATGCGGTTGCTAGGCAACCGCTAGCTTGCGCTCCTGTCCAGCAAGCCCGGCTTCCGTGTCATCATGCAGTGCCGCTTGTGGGCAGACCTGGCAGAATAAACATAGTGCATTTAAAAACAGACATTAAAACATTTGCTTGACAGCGCATGGACATAGATTAACCATCTGTTAGCATACTCTGCTACTTCTTATTCTGCTATAACAGTCAGTCAACCATATCAACCCCACTCCCCGATTGGCACATCTAGTGATAGATATATCAACCTCATTATATATTTAGCGGTTATACTATACACATCTATTACCCTTCAGAATCACATCATCTCAGGCTATTCCAGTTAATTTTATCATTTAACCCGTCAGGTGACATAGTGCCCAGGCGGACAATCCATCTGGATTCCAATAGACACAGAGCCTTAATGCGATCACCCCCACGGGGAGATTCCACAACGTGATCAATCAAGAAATACTTCAAGTCAGACAAAGTGTGACCCATCTTTCTAAAATGACGGGCCACTGGCTGGTCCAGAGCTTTCCCTTCTACTGATAGATGAATGGCCGACCTATGCAGAGCCATACGCTTCAAGCCATCACCCAACATCACTGAAGCGGGGGTTGCCCCGCTCTCAAATGATGAGGGTGGCCAGAATTTCCAGTGACCCACAAAAAGCTGCAGCATCCATTGATAATTTAATAGCCAAATTTATAGCCTGAGGTTATGACCCCAAGATGCTTCAGGATAATAAACATCAAGTGTTAAGTACACCTAGAGCCCAATTATTGCAGTCACGTACCAAAACACCAGCTAAGGTTCTCCCTTGGGTGAGTAGTTTTACAACAGCTAGCCCAGTAATTAATCGAGCAACTAAGGCTCTCTGGCCAATCATAGCCTCCGATAAAGATTTGGCATGTTTCAAAGATGTACGCCCTCTAGCAGCGTTTAAAAGGGGATGTAATTTGAAAGATAGGCTGATGATTACGGATATCACGGGGAGAGGGATCCCAAAAATGCCTAACGTGTATGTTAAGCCGGCAGGTTGTTACAGCTGCCTTGGTTGCACTACATGCAGATATATGGTAACCTGCAGATCTTTTCAACATCCCCATTCACAAATAAAGTATGATATTCGACATGTGCTCACGTGCACCTCATCATTTGTGGTGTACGTGATCACGTGTCCTTGCGGGCTATACTATGTAGGTCAGACCTCTCATAAATTTCGGGAGCGTATGGCTCTGCATAGGTCGGCCATTCATCTATCAGTAGAAGGGAAAGCTCTGGACCAGCCAGTGGCCCGTCATTTTAGAAAGATGGGTCACACTTTGTCTGACTTGAAGTATTTCTTGATTGATCACGTTGTGGAATCTCCCCGTGGGGGTGATCGCATTAAGGCTCTGTGTCTATTGGAATCCAGATGGATTGTCCGCCTGGGCACTATGTCACCTGACGGGTTAAATGATAAAATTAACTGGAATAGCCTGAGATGATGTGATTCTGAAGGGTAATAGATGTGTATAGTATAACCGCTAAATATATAATGAGGTTGATATATCTATCACTAGATGTGCCAATCGGGGAGTGGGGTTGATATGGTTGACTGACTGTTATAGCAGAATAAGAAGTAGCAGAGTATGCTAACAGATGGTTAATCTATGTCCATGCGCTGTCAAGCAAATGTTTTAATGTCTGTTTTTAAATGCACTATGTTTATTCTGCCAGGTCTGCCCACAAGCGGCACTGCATGATGACACGGAAGCCGGGCTTGCTGGACAGGAGCGCAAGCAAGCGGTTGCCTAGCAACCGCGTCTTGCGTAACCCGGAAGTGAGACGCCGGGAGTGAATCAGCGGCAGCAGCTGTGGACGCGGACGTCGCCGGGAGGTGATGTCTGGTATCAGGTATATAAATGTTATATGTATGTGTGTCTTGTGAGTATTGGTGTATCCTGACGAAGGGGCTGAGGCCTCGAAACATGTAGATAGTTGCACCGCAATTAAAAGCTTTTTTGGAACGAGTCCCTGGAGTGCCGTGCCTATTGTGTGGATATGCTGTGGATTTCTGCACTGGACACCGGGACCAGTTATTCTTAAGCAAGGAGTGCCGGCTGAATTGTATATTTGCATTATTTGTGGAAGTCAGTGGACTTTTCCGCATGAGTTGCATGGCACCACAGCTATTGGTGGATAAAGTGGACATTTATATATCCTTGATTACACTGGGATCACACTGAGGAATTGTTTTCCGTTTGCTTGTGGCAGCAATTGGATTTGGTATCAACAATAGCAATTATTGTACTTGGGGCATGACAACCATGGAATCAACAGCAGAGGCACCTGAGACACATGACCTGATTGGATGTAGGGATTTTAAAGTCCCTCCGTGTGAGACCTTCAGTTTTACAGCAGATCAGGTGCAGCAAATTCTGTTTAAAGAGCCAGTGACTACAACTGATCCAGTGCACAACTTAGAGGATCTGCATTTCCAACTATTCAAACTCAAAAGACGTGAAATAGATTATTTAATGCACGGGACATCCTTATCCGATTATGTACGTGAACGCAAAATTCCGCGGGGTTTTAGAGTGGCCAATGTGCCAACGATTGGAAGACAAAACCCTGAATTTGTGCGTAAATGGATAGGGTTCCTGAATAAGTGTGCGTTAGACCTAATGGTCCTGGTCATAGAAGAAGCAGGACGTGAGTTACAGGTGACACGCACGAAGATCCACACATTTGAGAATGCACATCAGGACGTGTTAGAAGATGTGGCTAACACGAGCTGGCTCAATAAATTGCAACAGCAATGTGATCAATATAAGAAAAATTAAATTAAATTCAAAAAGAATAAAAAACATACGGTTGACGCAGACTACGAGGAGAACAGAGTCTACAGGTGGCTATCTGGGGGTGCACCGTTAACACGTAATAATGCCTTAGAAAGACGTCGCAGACCATGGCAATCACGGCGCCCACAGAATCACAGTTCGACGTCTCAGAACAACAGCAACAGTGAATTTGCAATATCTGAATCAGATGATGCTTCTACCTCAGAGAGGATCCCTTTAGGCCAAGGAGGGGCCACCCAGAGGGGTGGAGAAAGACCACCCGCAGGGGCGGGCAGAACAAAAGAAATAAAAGAAGTCAGACGAAATCCCTCCCGCAAAAAGACAGCCTGATCTTCAACCTATCAAAGAGGGTCCTACAGCCAGCAGAGATCCAAGTATTACAGAAAGGTCTTGCTTTTGTGCCCACAAATATGCACGACGAATTTACATGGAGATTGGACCACCAGAAATTCTCCAGAAATTTACGTCTAAAGGAACATTTTCAACTACAAAAGACTGTACCAGAGAGTTCATCTCTAGAAATGTTTCTAATGGGCAAGACAAAATCAAAATTTGATCCAGTCTCGGCGAACCCATCGTTAAAAACCTTTGACCGTCTATTACACGAATCCGTGACGAAGTTTAGTATGGCACCTGGCAAAGTACATAAAAATTTATCCAGAGAGGAATCCTCTGCGGTAAAACAACTGAGCACCTACGAGGACATAATTATCAGGCCAGCCGATAAGGGCGGGGCCATTGTGGTGCAAGACATCACTGATTACCGCAATGAAATTGAACATCAATTGGCTGAAGAGGGGGTATACAGTCGTCTACCTGGGAACCCAACCAGTAAATTTCAGAAGGAATTACGTGAGATGTTGGGAGTAGCTGTACAACAACAACATATTACTTCTAGAATCTGCAAGGCATTAATAGTGGAACATCCGAAGGTCCCGGTGTTATACACTTTGCCGAAATTACACAAGGACAGCAGGAATCCTCCTGGTCGTCCGATTATATCGGCACGAGGTTCCTTGTATTATCCCGTGGCACAGCTGTTAGATCATCTTCTTCAACCGTTGTTGAGCAAGAAGGAGACTTTTCTAAAAGACACCACAGAATTCCTGAAGTTGTTAAGTGGTATCACTGAAGTACCCAAGGGAACATGGCTATGTTGCTTAGACGTCTGTAGTTTATATACATCGATCCCTCATGATGGTGGACTACATGCCATGAGAAATTTCTTACAACAATTTCTAGATCCAGTATTATTTAACCATGATCTTTTTCTGAAATTGTTAGAATTGACTCTTCATAGAAATTATTTTTTGTATGATGGTCAATATTATTTGCAACAACGGGGGTGTGCGATGGGGTCCCCTGTGGCCCCATCATACGCCAACATATACATGTTTGAACAGGAAGATAAATTGTTTCTGAATCATTCAGCGATATCCGGGAGTATTAAATTATACACCCGGTATATCGATGATATTTTTTTATTATGGACCGGAAACATAGATCTATTAATAAATGTATTGGAGGAGATTAATGGTGGGGCGTCTGCGGTTAAATTTACTATTCAGTGTAGTGAGGTTCAAGCACATTTTTTAGATGTACAAGTGAATGTCATTGAAGGTAGGATTGCGACAGAGGTGTTTCAGAAAGATGTGGACAGAAATACCTTCCTTCTCGCTTCAAGCCATCACCCAACATCACTGAAGCGGGGGTTGCCCCGCTCTCAAATGATGAGGGTGGCCAGAATTTCCAGTGACCCACAAAAAGCTGCAGCATCCATTGATAATTTAATAGCCAAATTTATAGCACGAGGTTATGACCCCAAGATGCTTCAGGATAATAAACATCAAGTGTTAAGTACACCTAGAGCCCAATTATTGCAGTCACGTACCAAAACACCAGCTAAGGTTCTCCCTTGGGTGAGTAGTTTTACAACAGCTAGCCCAGTAATTAATCGAGCAACTAAGGCTCTCTGGCCAATCATAGCCTCCGATAAAGATTTGGCATGTTTCAAAGATGTACGCCCTCTAGCAGCGTTTAAAAGGGGATGTAATTTGAAAGATAGGCTGATGATTACGGATATCACGGGGAGAGGGATCCCAAAAATGCCTAACGTGTATGTTAAGCCGGCAGGTTGTTACAGCTGCCTTGGTTGCACTACATGCAGATATATGGTAACCTGCAGATCTTTTCAACATCCCCATTCACAAATAAAGTATGATATTCGACATGTGCTCACGTGCACCTCATCATTTGTGGTGTACGTGATCACGTGTCCTTGCGGGCTATACTATGTAGGTCAGACCTCTCATAAATTTCGGGAGCGTATGGCTCTGCATAGGTCGGCCATTCATCTATCAGTAGAAGGGAAAGCTCTGGACCAGCCAGTGGCCCGTCATTTTAGAAAGATGGGTCACACTTTGTCTGACTTGAAGTATTTCTTGATTGATCACGTTGTGGAATCTCCCCGTGGGGGTGATCGCATTAAGGCTCTGTGTCTATTGGAATCCAGATGGATTGTCCGCCTGGGCACTATGTCACCTGACGGGTTAAATGATAAAATTAACTGGAATAGCCTGAGATGATGTGATTCTGAAGGGTAATAGATGTGTATAGTATAACCGCTAAATATATAATGAGGTTGATATATCTATCACTAGATGTGCCAATCGGGGAGTGGGGTTGATATGGTTGACTGACTGTTATAGCAGAATAAGAAGTAGCAGAGTATGCTAACAGATGGTTAATCTATGTCCATGCGCTGTCAAGCAAATGTTTTAATGTCTGTTTTTAAATGCACTATGTTTATTCTGCCAGGTCTGCCCACAAGCGGCACTGCATGATGACACGGAAGCCGGGCTTGCTGGACAGGAGCGCAAGCTAGCGGTTGCCTAGCAACCGCGTCTTGCGTAACCCGGAAGTGAGACGCCGGGAGTGAATCAGCGGCAGCAGCTGTGGACGCGGACGTCGGCGGGAGGTGATGTCTGGTATCAGGTATATAAATGTTATATGTATGTGTGTCTTGTGAGTATTGGTGTATCCTGACGAAGGGGCTGAGGCCTTGAAACATGTAGATAGTTGCACCGCAATTAAAAGCTTTTTTGGAACGAGTCCCTGGAGTGCCGTGCCTATTGTGTGGATATATATATATATATATATATATTTATTCAATTAGCTGCAATTTTACAAAAAATCTCGCACCTGTGCTACTGTATATCTGTCTCTATCTGTGTCTGAGCCGCAGCCAGTGCGAGCAGGAGCATCCACTGCCTGCCTCTGCAGTCAGGTGGCCCTGGAACACTTAAATTGCACTGGCCCGGGGGGCAGATGTCACCCTGCCTTCCTGCCTAGCCAGCCCCTGTGGCTGACTAAGCTAAGCGAAAGCAGTAAGCGGCACAAACATGTGGCAGTTCAACTTCAAACATGGCACATCTAGGAAACAGATTGGCATTGCAATGGCAGTTTAATAAGCCATAGAAAGTAACCAAGGATGCAGAGCCGGCCCTAACCAATGTGATGCCCTAGGCAAGATTTTGGCTGGTGCCCCCTTGTACAGACACTAGTTCCGCCTCTGACCCTGTACCCCTTTCCTAGCACCATTGCCCCTCACCCATCGGGCACCTCATTTTGGTGCTTCTACCCCCTATATTTTAAATAGAAACAGTGTGCACAGTCAGTGCGCAGCCAAAACCGTTGCATGTTCTTGCTGGGAAGGGGCATGGCCACACAATAATACCCCCAATTGAAATTACGCCACACAGTACTGCAACTTTATTCACATTATATCACGCAATAGTGTCTCTTATTCACGTTACATCACGCAGTAGTACCACGTTACTCCTCATAGTAGTGCCCCTTATTCACATTACACCACAACATATTGCTCTTTATCCACATTAGACCACATAGTAGTGCCCTTTCTATACGTTTCACCACCAAGTACTGTAGTACACCTTATACACATAATGCCGCACATTAGTAATGCATTTCGTATGCAGATAGAGCCGCAGTCACACACAGAATATAGGCATGCTGCATATCATTTTAACCAGAAGAAGCTGCTTGTCCCCCTAGCCATTCCAAATGCCCTAGGCATTTGCCTAGTTTACCTATGCCTAAGGCCGGCTCTGCCTGGATATCACTAAAACCTGCACTTTTACTGTGCCTTGAGGACTGAGGTTGAGAATGCCTGGTCTAGAGTGACACAGCACTGCACTGTCTGATGGAATGATGTGGCTTAGCACTGTCTGATGGAATGATGCAGCTTAGCAATGGGGGTAATTCAGAGTTGATCGCAGCAGCAAATTTGTTAGCAGTTCGGCAAAACCATGTGCACTGCAGGGGGGACAGATATAACATGTGCAGAGAGAGTTAGATGCAGTTTGGGGCAGTACGGATGGTGTAATGGTTAGCATTACTGCCTCACAGCACTGAGGTCATGGGTTTGATTCCCACCCTGGCTATACCTGTGCGGAGTTTGTAAATTCTCCCTGTACTTGCGTGGGTTTCCTCCGGATACTCCGGTTTCCTCCCACAAAAATATACTGGTAGGTCAATTTGATCCCAACACAATTGTGCTCATGTACATGTGGTAGGGAATATAGATTGTAAGCTCCACTGGGGCAGTGACTGATGTGAATGGGCAAATAGTCTCTGTAAAGAGCTGTGGAATATGTGTGCGCTATATAAATAACTGGTAATAATAAATAAATAAACACTGCTTTTTATTCAATCAGAAGAAACTACTCACCTATGGTGACAACAAGTCTATACAGGTTGAGTATCCCATATCCAAATATTCCGAAATACGGAATATTCCGAAATACAGACTTTTTGAGTGAGATTGAGATAGTGAAACCTTTGTTTTCTGGTGACTCAATGTACACAAACTTTGTTTAATACACAAAGTTATTAAAAATATTGTATTAAATGACCTTCAGGCTGTGTGTATAAGGTGTATATGAAACATAAATGAATTGTGTGAATGTATACACACTTTGTTTAATGCACAAAGTTATTAAAAATATTGGCTAAAATGACATTCAGGCTGTGTGTATAAGGTGTATATGTATCATAAATGCATTCTGTGCTTAGATTTAGGTCCCATCGCCATGATATCTCATTATGGTATGCAATTATTCCAAAATACGGAAAAATCCCATATCCAAAATACCTCTGGTCCCAAGCATTTTGGATAAGGGAGACTCAACCTGTACAACATTTACAGTAGCTTTCATACTCTGGATTAGCTTTATGTGCCTAATCCCGAAGCATTTGGGTGCAACAGGGGCACTCACGCCTGGCGGCACAAGCAATTGAATATCGTCTGTCACTTTAGAGGGAACCTGCAGGCACGAGAAAACAGTTAAATTCCTCCCACCAGAATGATAAAGTATACAGAATCAAATGTACTGGTACTACGTGAGCACTGGAATAAAGATGAGGAAATGCCACAACAGGAGAATATTGCTATGTCCACCAGACAGGAATGTTTTCTTTCATATGCTCTGTGTTTGGTTAGCAGTGATTTATCTACAAAGATCATAAAACAGGCTTAGTTTTTTTAGCAAAGAAAGTTAATCTATTTTTGGGGGGTTTATTCCCTAAATTTCTATAAAAGTAGATGAAAATTTACATTTTTCATCTACTTTTGTTTAAATTAAGTATCAGGGCCAATCAATATAAAGGTAATGCAGGAGTTGTCATGGATATCTTCTGCTTACCCATTCAGTCCTGATCTGGCCCGCTGTCCCCATACAGTAGTTTGGGGACCTAAAGTCATTAAGCTCCAAAAATACAATATTTTTGGAGACTGAAAGCGGGAACCTTCGCCATCTTCAGATGGTGTTTGTTACCTTACCGCACCCTTGCTCATTCCTATGATAAGGAGGTCCAGGGCTGCAAAGAGGTATCAGGGGAGGAAAGTCTTTCATAAACAAGTCTGAAACATCGGATCATTATGATGTAAACCTTGTGCTAAGTTCCTGAAAGTGCCGGCACATTGTGTTCTGCTACATACTGTATATGTATTTTTCATCTTAAGGAGGACACCTGTGGGGGTATACTGTCTTCTCTAATGGCACAGTTGTAAGTGTGACGCTGTCTATTTCATGGAACTTCAGATGAGATTGACAGGTTCAGATGGATGATACATAAAACACAGATACACACTCATGTTTTCATAGCAGCAGAGACATGCATCATATAGAGCTACACTCTGCCTGGTCATTTGGAGATGAGGGTATGCCCTTGTCTCTGAGTTCAGTCAAAGTGACATGTGTCTCCTCAGCTTCTTGACCTCCACCTCTAGGCAATGACCATATCGCCTTTGCAAGCGTGTTTTAAAACAAGTGAATCAGGATATGTTACCACTTGTTCTGCTGTTTGGTAGTAAGTATAATTAGAGCACTGTTAGCATAAATTACGGTTTGTATCTTGAATATGTAAAAACTAAAATACTGGAAATGACCCTGATCCAACATTACGCATGTTTCCTTCTGTTACAGCTGCCAGGAAATACAAGTCTGAATATATTGGACTTGAATTGGGATTTTCCAACTGGTAAAAGCCGAGATATTTGAGGAGAGATGAAGAGAGAGGGAAACATTTGAACAAGTTAAGTCTACTAAGAAATTTTATTTCTAAAACACTGCACATTTTGTAAAGTCAGAAATTGGAACTAATAGCAAACTTTAACCCTGTGCAGCATTTACATGTGCCAGTAAGCATGTCTTATTACTGACTTTCAAGTGTAGTATGTCAATATTACCAGATACATTTTCAAGATGATGAAGTGTTGTGTTTTATTACTGTCATCACTGTAACTATTTTGAATGTCAGCCAGCTATGTTCTACAGTTATTATCATCACCCTCTTCCTCCCTGCAGTGCAACCTCCTCCCAGTGTTCTAAGCATGTGATTTGCATACTGAAGAGTACAGACAGTGGACATCTTGAGCAATCAGTACATGTCCTTTTGTCGTATGGACACCATACTGATTGTCCTAAATGCAGTGGTGCAAGTAGAAAACAATTGTCTTATAGGTACTGTGTGAGCGCCCAAAAAATGGGTGAGCCAAATGCCACATGGGCCATGGCCAATGAAAATGGGGGCGTGATACACATATGGGGGGAGGGGAAGATATACATATGACCCCAATAGTGCCAGATACACGTTGCCCCACAGTGCCAGATATACATTGCCCCACAGTGCCAGATACACATTGCCCCACAGTGCCAGATACACATTGCCCCACAGCGCAAGATACACAAATGCCCCCAGAGTGCCAGATATACATTGCCTCAGAGTGCCAGATACATATTGCCCCACAGTGCCAGATACTCAAATACCCCCAGAGTGCCAGGTATACATTACCTCACAGTGCCAGATACACAAATGCCCCCACTGTGTCAGATATACAAATGCCCCCAGAGTGCCAGATATACATTGGGTCACAGTGCCAGATACACAAATGCCCCCACTGTGTCAGATATACATTGCCCCCCAGTGCCAGATACACAAGTCCCCCCAGTGCCAGATATGCCCCCAGTGCCAGATACAGAAATGCCCCCACAGTGCCAGATATGCCCCCAGTGCCAGATACACATGTCCCCCAGTGCCAGATATGCCCCCAGTGCCAGCTATGCCCCAGTGCCAGAATACAGAAATGCCCCCACAGTGCCAGATATGCCCCCAGTGCCACATATGCCCCCAGAGTGCCAGATATACATTGCCTCACAGTGCCAGATACACAAATGCCCCCACTGTGTCAGATATACATTGCCCCCCAGTGCCAGGTACACATGCCCCCCCAGGGCCAGATATGCCCCCAGTGCCAGATACACAAATGCCCCCACAGTGCCAGATATGCTCCCAGTGCCAGATACAGAAATGTCCCCACAGTGCCAGATATGCTCCCAGTACCAGATACACATGTCCCCCAGGGCCAGATATGCCCCCAGTTCCAGATACAGAAATGCCCCCACAGTGCCAGATATGCTCCCAGTGCCAGATACAGAAATGCCCCCACAGTGCCAGATATGCCCCCACAGTGCCAGATATGCCCCCAGTGCCAGATACAGAAATGCCCCCACAGTGCCAGATATGCCCCAGTGCGAGATACACATGCCCCCCCCCCCAGTGCCAGATATGCCCCCAGTGCCAGATATGCCTCCAGTGCCAGGTACACATGTCCCCATAGTGCCAGATATGCCCCCAGTGCCAGATATGCCCCCAGTGCCAGGTACACATGCCCCCCTTCCCCTGCTGCTCACCGCTACTGCTGTCTTGATCCTGTGTGTGAGGGGAGGAGAGCGCAGCCAGCGCCTCTCCTGCCCCTCAGTCTCCAGCGGCAGTGCGGGTGTCTACCTTTAATTCAGTGCCAATCCGTGAGCCAATCAAAGCTTGCGGTCCGAATGCCAATCAGGAGCCTTGGCTGCCAGACCGTGTGCTCTGATTGGCTCATGGGCCGGCGCTGAATTGAAGGTAGACACTGAGGGGAGGAGAGGCGCATGCTGCGCTCTCCTCCCCTCAAGCAGCAGCGGCGGCAGTGAGCAGCAGCGGAGGGAGGGAGCAGCGTTCCATTGGCGGTGGGTACGGCGTACCCATGGCTAAATTCTTAAGGGTACGCCATACCCACCCGCACACTTGCACCGCTGCCTAAATGTAAATGATTAAAAAAACTGATTTGCTCAGGAAAAATCAGTCACAGTAAAAAAATCTTATGTCATGATACCTGCATTGGTCTGAGGATACAGCCACTGGTTCACATGTAACAAAGCACCTGATTCAGGGATGGATGCCATTCTTTGTATGCAGCTGCTGTACGAAAACATGCTAATGCCGCCGGAGGCATATTGTACACATAGACACCTCCTGCTGGCTTTGCTGATCCACTGATGTGTCCTAAGATGCAGCATCGGATCATCTGCATGACCATTGGTTCTCTGAGTAACCATCAGGTAACTTTGGATGGCCGGTGTTTTCACGCTGCCTGGGCCAGTGAAGTATCGGCACAGCCAGAAAATAGGGATGACAGATATAGATATATATATATATATATATATATATATACATACACTGCAGATGCAGATGTTAGGTCTGGACAACAAGATATGTCATGACCAAGGTAGACTCATAGCAGATAAGACTAACTTATACTCCACAGAATGGCACAGGGCTCATTGCGTTTTTTTTTAAACAATTTTTTTTAGTAAATTTGCCCAGATCGCATTTCCCATTATAAGTATGAGAAATGCAATATGATTACTAAAAAAAAGTGAATTAAAGGGTTTGGAGCAGTTTTTAGTGAAAACTGCTCCAAAAGCCCTTTAATACATTTGAGTGTTACTAAATTAATGTGAAAAGGGTGTGAAAACACCCTATTACACATTTTTATTACTAAAAATAATGTTCATAAATAGGTACCTAAGTGTTTTGATAGTTGAACATAGGGTAGTTTCTACTAACTCAGAATAGTACATTTCAAGCAAGTGTGATGTTTTACCGTGACCATTTTAATGAGCATTAATAAGTGTTCAGGCAATTCCAGTAACTGCATATATAACTGGTTTTCTATCATCCTTACATGACTTTTATTCCTTACACTATCAGTGTGACGCAGTGCTCTAGCATAAGAAAACTTAACGTCACTGACCTAATGTGTGGAGGCTGTGTTGAGTTCTGGGTTGTTTCCTGTCTCTCTGGTGTGTTATGAGGAGCCCAAAAGAGGAACTGCCCTGATCCATCTGGCGATACAGTCACAAGCAGGTTCCAGAAGAAGAGCAGCAGGTACGATCCGCCCATAGAAACAATCCCACTCACTGACAACCCACCAATAGGGGGTGTTACAAATATATTTTCCAATATTTAAAGTTCTTGTTATGTGTTGGAAATGTAACATACAGTATACATGTACATGCTAAATCAGAACTTTCTATTTGCATGCATATTTTAGGGTTATATGTCCTGTTTGGAACCTATAAATACTTAGCTATGACAACATATTAATGCTGTTAATAACTTTAAAAAGGTGCTATAGAAATAAAGGGATTTTTTTTTTATCATAAACTACAAGACATGAAAAGGCAGCAATCTAAGCTAGAACACTGAGCTAATTGGGAATGCTGGAAATAGGTTGAATATAAAACACATTTGTGTTAGCACCATCATTCTCGTCATCCTCAACTTTATAATCATTACCTTCATCGGTATCATCCTCAATGTCGTTGTTGTCGTCATCATTATCATCATGGCCATCATCATCATAATTATCGTTAGCAGCGTTATCATCACCATCATCATCATTATGATCACTGTCATCATCTTTCATTCTGATATTACTCATTCATGTTTATTAATTGCAGTTTTGTTCCCAATTGTAAAGTGCAATGGAATATGCTGGTGCTATATGAACAAATGTTAACGTTAAATACTGGCCAACATTGAAAAAGACTTCGTTTTTGGATAATTCTTCTTATCTTTTCTGCCTTTATGGACATATTGTACTTGTTATTGTAGCAGAGTGTGGGGTATACTCAATTGCAGTCGAAAACTGCCGTCTGTCGAAAAGATGGCAGTTTTCGACTTTTTAAGGTCGAATCCTGATTCGACCTATTCAGAGCTTTTCGACAAGTCGAGGCATTCGACTTGTCGAAAAGCACGTGGATCGGCGGAATAGCTGCTACGATCAGCGCTGCAGCAGGATGTCACTCACCCGCCCGACCTCACGGCAGCTTCCACCCGGCTCCAGCATGCTGCTGGAGCCGGGTGGAAGCTGCCGTGAGGTCGGGCGGGTGAGTGACATCCTGCTGCAGTAGCGCTGATCTCCTCTGGCTGCCGCCGGCTGTCCCCCCGCAGCTCGCCCCCCCCCCCCCCCCCCCTTTCCTCCTCTGGGTCCCATCTAAATTCGACTTGAAAAAGTTAAATTTTAGATGGGATTGAATAGGGGTTGTCGGATCCATTCTGACAAATACATGTCGGAATGGATCTGACTTTAATTGAATATACCCCTGTATATAATATAAAGAAACGAAATTATTAATTTATAGAGCAAGCAGGAAGCAGTCTCTAGAAATGATCTTGGCAACTATTGCAGAGCAGGTTTTCAAAGACCTATTAAGGTCACTGGCCTATCCAATGGTCATGGGGGCTGCTGTCTCCTCTGATGGATGTGTGGGAACACACTGGACACTCTCTTACGGTCATTAAGGGGGAAACTTCACCTCCTATTCTAATTTATATTTTATTTCTGATAATATCTGACCTCTGTGCTGAAGCAGTAGATGCTGACCTCTCTGCTGGACCTAGGGGCACCATGTACCATGGTCTGGGGGATGCTGGCCTCTTTAATATTTGTAGAGTGTTGGCCTCTCACATGTTTTTATGGGCCCTGACCACGCCCATGGTACTGGGTGCTGGTCTCACCCATTGAAGTGGGGGCACTGGCCTCTGCCATAATCTTGGAGGTGCTAGTCTCTCCTATGGTCTCAGGAGCACTGGCCCTTTATTTGTCCTTGGGAGTGCTGTTCACTCCAGTGACCTCGGGGTCATTGACTTCTTCAGTGATCTCCGGGGTGCTGGTCTCTCCAATGGTCTCTGGAGCCCTGGTCGCTCCTATAGTCTGTGGGGTTCTGGTCTGACCCAAGGTCTCAAGGGCACTGGCTACTCCCATGGTCTCAAGGATACAGGTGTCATGAATGGTCTACGTGATGCTGGCCCCTTCAAATGTCCCATGGAAATCAGCATCTCCAATGGACTTGGAGGCGCAGGAGTGCTGGTCTATCCTATGGTCTCAAGGGAACTGGCCTCTCCCAATGGTTTTGGGGGACACTACCCCATGCTTTAGTTATTGTTAGACTATATAAATAAAATACATAAGTATAAGTGCTCATTATTATTTTAAAACAATTAAACAGCTATAAAGAAAAAAATTGGTTATAATGTAAGGACTCGTGAGGCAAATCTGCATAAATAAATCAAGTTAATCAGACCTCCATACTCAACATTTCACTGAGGGTACCCTAAGAAAATTGCCCAATATTCTAATTACTGTATAACAAAGTCTAAAGGGGACCTCAAAATTGGTAGATTCAGTTACACAGCAAAACTATGTCTCTTCATTTTCCAAGGCCCCAAAGATTCAAACACAATTGCTAATTGCTGCCCAGAAATATCTACATCACAATGGTCTCCATTCACATAAGATGTGGCACGCACATTCTTACTTGTGACTTGTGCATCACATGGGCACACCATTTTTTGCGAATCAGACGCATGTGCAGTCATCTCAAAACTTGTAATTTCCCCTTATGGTTCCCTTTTGCCCAAGTTCTTTCCTATACTTTCCACATTGAAGTTATGTTTTATCCATGTTCCCACCCATTACTCCCGTGACCACTATACTTAACTCTGCATTATATTGTTGTAACCCGATTATTCTGATACTGCAGTACTAATACTCTGCAAACATTTCAGGCTCCTTTGTTCTTTTTTTGTTGTTCTTTTTTTGTTATTTTGAAGTTTTAGTTACTTTGCCTGACTTCACAGTTGATAAAACTTTTTCCATTGTGACCTCTGATGGGGTGTATGTGTATCATAATCTCTTTGAACGACTTTTCTTGTAATTTAAATATTTTATGTACAGTGAGCGCATTCTGTGCTCTTCTGATGTAATGATAGATTGTACAATAAAACATGCTTTACTACATGAAAATACTTCTGAATAAGTATATAAAACAGGCCAGTTCATTTTAATTTCTCACAGACACAACTAATACCCCTTTCAGACATACGACCCGGGAATTACCCTGCTCAAATCCTGGGATATTCTCTCCAGCAAAAACCTGGGTTTTTCTTCAGACCCCCTTTCACACTAATACAGAAGGTTGTGCTGCGCTCAGTCCTAATTGTGATGGTAATGTACTAGCACCTAAGTGAAATCTGTATGGACTGTTTGTCAGATTGAAAAACCAAACAAAATGATAGATATATTACCCTACGACCCTTGTAATTGTCTTGTATGTACTAAACAGTATAATGTATTGGTAAACTGCCGGATGGTTAATGAAAAGAGAAATTATATAAATATAAATGATGGCAGATATAGGTTTAAATCACTGAACTTCATTTATTTACTAATTCAGTTGCATAATGTCCAAAGTATTTATAAAAGTCACTCTTTCTAAAATGCGGCGTCCCGCGTATGGATTTAGTTCTTAAAGTCTTTTGAGTACTCAAATACTCCTGCAGCGGTATTGAAGTAAAAAACCGAGTCTTCACGGCGTGGAGAACTCAGTGTTACAGCATACGGTGAAAATACAGAGGGGTTTCTCCGGACTGGCTTCTCCCCTCTCACCCCGGCTGCCCGTGGTGCGTCCTGCTTCAGACGCCCCTCGTGCGCCGGTCGGTTCGAGTGTGAAGCCTGTCTAAGGTAAGGGAGTCCGGGGGGGAGCTCTACGGAGCTGCTCACCAGGTTACCCCCACCTTGTACTCGATTGAAGACTCGGTTTTTTACTTCAATACCGCTGCAGGAGTATTTGAACACTCAAAAGACTTTAAGAACTAAATCCATATGCGGGACGCCGCATTTTAGAAAGAGTGACTTTTATAAATACTTTGGACATTATGCAACTGAATTAGTAAATAAATGAAGTTCATTGATTTAAACCTATATCTGCCATCATTTATATTTATATATTTTCTCTTTTCATTAACCATCCGGCAGTTTACCAATACATTATACTGTTTAGTACATACAAGACAATTACAAGGGTCGTAGGGTAATATATCTATCATCTTGTTTGGTTTTTCAATCTGACAAACAGTCCATACAGATTTCACTTAGGTGCTAGTACATTACCATCACAATTAGGACTGAGCGCAGCACAACCTTCTGTATTTGTGTCTTTTGTGAGGCTGGTCACCTCTAAGTGCGGCAGCTTGTTCGAACCAAAGGGGACTCAGTGCGCAGTTAAACATACAAATTTCTAGACCCCTTTCACACTACACCACAGACCCAGGAAATTCCCGGGTTGGCCCCTTTCAGACATAAGCTGGATTTTCCAGTTTTGAAGGCAGTGTCATAATTTTAAGGGAACGGTTTGCAGGAACACAATAAAGAGGTTATGCAAAGGGTTATAAATGGGTTATAAATGGCTGTAAATGGACTGGGTGTGGTGCCCATAATGCATTGCTGGATTCATGGCTGACAAGCATTTGTGTAGCATGGAGAGTTTGTTTGCTGTGGCGTCTGTTCCCCTTCGTCTGCCGCTGATGAGGTCATCAGCAAGCATCAGATGGTCCTTCCTGACCAATGAAAACCTTTTTTATGCAGCCAGAGAGCAAATTCCTGGGTCGCGCCTTTCAGACTTAACCCGGGAAGCCAACCCGGGAAGAAAGACCCAGTAAAATCCCAGGTCAATTGCAGGGTTGGTGACCCGGATCACTTTCCCAGGTCGAAACCTTCAGACATACCAAATTCCCAACTTGATGCGCGTTCATGTGCAAAATCCCGGGAATTTAGAGCATGTCTGAAAGGGGTATTAATCTTGTTATAAGGATTCAGGCACCTATAATGTGCATGATCTAAATGAACTAGTTCTGCATAAGGAATACCCCCATTTCTCGCATTCCACGCTGAAAAAAAACTTTATAATAAGGGATGGCTTAATGCACACTTCGCAAATGTGGAACTCTTTGCATTGGCGATATTGCAACATTTATTATCTGTAAAGCAACCATTCCTCAACGCTGCTGTGCTGCTTTTTTCCTACATAAAGCGGACCTCTTATGTAGATTGCAAAAAACGATGGTAACATAAATATTACACGCTTAATAAAAGCTTCATCTATGCATGTAAATATAGCGCCAAACAATGCCAGTTGTGGCAGGACTATCCCGACTCACTGACCTAGAAAAGGCCTTGTGATATTATTATATACTGTATGATATTGTGTGCTGATTATTGTCTGCACTGTGATTGGCCTGATTCTCTACAGAATTTATTCACAAAAATTATGGTGGATCAGGATAGATTTGCAATTGTGATGCTTGTAGAGGGAACATTACCGATTATTTCCATCATTTTCCTCATTACAGTCATATTCCTGCACTGCATTATGAAGTACATGGAAATATGAGCAAAAGATACATCGTTGAGCAGTTCCGTCACAAGTGTTCTGAAGGCATGTTACAGGGCAGCAAATCACTCATACATACATGCCTAGGTTCATTCATACATGTATATGACTATATGCCTAGAGAAAATTTGCCATTAACAAGCTTTAGGGCTCTGAATATGTTGCAATCTATACCTATTGCACATGCAAAAAATGCCTTCAATTGCTTTGTTTCTAGTCATTACAAAAGGAATAAATTGCCTGCTGATGCCTGTATTTAGTAATAATAGATCAGGTTGTTTAGTATACAGTCTTCTTTCTTGAGTCTGTTTGTAGTGATAGAAGTCACACACTTTTGTGTCAAATGCTCACGAACAGGTGTCATTTATTGTAACTTAAGGCTAAAGATTTTGCACATTCCATGTACAATCGCTGAAAGTTTTCCCTGGACTTGTTAGGCCTTGAGGCCTTTGTTTACGTAGATAAGGCCTACACAACAGCTTTAGGCTGAGGCCTACTGTGAGCTCTTTCATATGAAATTTGTGGCTATTGGATTATGCAAAAGGAGAGTTTCAGAACATCTTGACAGGACATGACGGATTAGACTTTTGTGAGATAGTTGTAAATGTTCAGGATTGAAGTAGTAACATGGACATTTGCCTTTCTGTCATGGATCCAGGATATAACCCTTGTAAATGCTGGTGATAATCTTCTTTGGCTTGTCTTTCATGGTGTCCTGGGAATTCAGACGAACATGATACTGTAGGTTCTGGGATTCCTTTATAAGAAATCTGAAGCATGGGTCATAATATTTTGGTTTTGTAATTACCTCAAGTTCTGAAAAACAAGTGTGGGACCTTTGTTCAAGTAAATTTGAATCCAATATAAAAAAAAAATGCATATATGTACTATCACTTGACAACAGACACAACTGCGATATGATGTTTTCTCAAACAATATTTCCGGCCATATCTACTGTATAATAATGGACAGTCCATCCAGGCTTCTGCAGAGTACCAGGTTACACTATACAGCAGAATGAACATATTTGCATTGTGTACCATGGGGTGAGCTTTGTCAGGAAGTATTTACAGAGCATTTTGCTGTCTGCAAACAATGGGCAGCCTGGGACGTAATAAAATGAGTGTTTGTTATTTGGCTTTGGGGGCTTTTGGCGCTGTCATTCAGACTCCCATTGAAAACATCCCAAAATCCATCCACCCACTCCCCAACCTGACGTCCACCCACACCTCAGCATGATTGCTTAAACCCATCTGCAGCAGACAGCTAATTCCTCCCACAGAGTAAACCTTGCTTGGACTGCAGGGACTGAGGTGTCACTCAGTGAGAGGCAGCAGCTGATTCTACCACCATCCATCTTGCCAGTGACAGAAAATGGCTGGTGCAGTAAAAATGCAAATGCTTGCCTGTGATTTTGCATATTCAAAGAGCCTTAATGCTGTTCTTATTCTAAAGTCAATAAGCAATTACATTGTGTACATTAACAATTCTTTTATTTCCTTCCAGGCATTTTGTTGTTTATACAATAAAAGTGTGTTTGCTTACTGCAATAAAAGTAAAGATGTGTACACACGGTGAGATTCGGGCTAACCCCAATTCTCACTATACGTCAGGGACTAGGTCAGTATCGCAAGCCTAGATGACTGTATTTGCGATGCTGACTATGGGGGTCATTCCGAGTGGATCGCTAGCTGCCGTTCGCAGCGCAGCGATCAGGCTCAAAATCGGCATTTCTGCGCATGCGTATGCACCGCAATGCACACGCCTCAACGTACAGGTACAAAGGCTTTTGTGGTTTTGCACAGATTCTAGCGACGTTTTCATTTGCACTGGCGGCCGCAAGAAGATTGACAGGAAAGGGGCGTTTCTAGGTGTCAACTGACCGTTTTCAGCCAGAGCTTAGAAAAACGCAGGCGTGCCAGGGAAAATGCAGGCGTGGCTGGGCTAATGCTGGGTGGGTGTGTGACATTAAAAGCCAACCCTCCAACGTTAGAATCAACGCACACGAAGCGTAAGTTCAGGGCTGGTCTTGTTTTGCACAAAATGTTTTTGCAGGCGCTCTGCTGCACAGGCGTTCGCACTTCTGCAAAGCGAAAATACACTCCCCAGTGGGTGGCGACAATGCGTTTGCATGGCTGCTAAAAACTGCTAGCGAGCGATCAACTCGGAATGACCACCTATGTACGGTTTTGGCTAAGTGTCAATTTTGACTATACATTTATACTAGATAGTCAAAATTAACTTGCCTGAACAGTCTATCTAGGCTTGTGCTACTGACCTCGCGGGACCGCGCATAGGTATCGCATCAGGATCGCAAGGTGACTTTCACCTTGCGATCTGCACTAACCTTTCTTGCGATTTTAACTATATAGTCAAAATCTAAAGAAAAACTCTTACCGTGTGTACACACCTTTATTCAGACATGTTTACAGTAATCTCCATGCATAGGTCTCAAACAAAAGCGTCCAATACACAAAGTAACAATACATTTAAATATACGCAAAACAGTATGGACACAATTCACTATTGGTATTTCAAACGTGGAAAGTGCTAAACTGCCATAAATGGGGGTTACACTGGGGGCCTAATTCAGAGTTGATCGCAGCAGCAACTTTGTTAGCAGTTGGGCAAATCCATGTGCACTGCAGGAGGGGCAGATATAACGTGTAGCATGGCCGTAAATAGCTAGGGGCCAGTGGTGCCTGGCATACAGCGCAAAAGCACTGAGGGCGCAGGACCACCGGCAGAACCCGGAGGGCCGCGACCACTGCCGCTAGCTGCAGCGCTGCCCGCAGTGAGCCTTGGTCCACCTAGCCAGGTAGTCACTGGTGTGGATGAGGATCACAGGGTTGTCTCCATTTCCCTCCCACGCTGGATGTAAACCAAGTATCTCTGTCTTACCTCCATAGCTGGGGAGGAAGGAGCTCTGTACACTGGAAGGCTGCTACCGGGTAGGGGAGAAAGGTGCCGACCGCCGCCACTACTGTTAAAGAGGAGCAGCGGGGATGCAACTGATTGCTGCTGCTGTCCTGTGGGGAGAAGAGTGGAACACAGTCGCCGCGCCGCCAGTTCCCTGAAGAAAAGGAGGAAGAGACGGTGCTAATGTGTGTGCTCAGTGAAGGGAGACTACCACTGCTGCGGGGCTGGCAATGGCTGCAGTATGTCTGCGTGGGGCGAAGGGGGATGTGCCAGCTGTCACGATCCGGGTATCTGGACGCCATTTCTTACCCATCAGATGCCTCCTAAGGCTGGCTCAGCGCTCCAGGACCGGATCCCATCTGTTATCCTGATGTGTACATTCCTGTATCCTCTCCTGTCACTCTGGGACGCTGTCACAGTAAACGCCATATTACACCTGGCATGGCGTCTCCCGCGGCCTCCGCCGCCGTCCCTGAACTTCTGCATGCAGAGTGTCTGAGTGGCGATTACGTCAGCCGCGGCCTCCGCTGTGTCCGCGTGGTTGGATGTGCATCTGTCAGCCTGGCGCCTCCTGTCTCCGGTGGCCGGCGCCGCCATTACTGTTTTCATTACCACATGGATTACAAACCAAACTTCCCTCCAAGTGTCTGCATGGGCGCAGCCATCTTGGATTCTGTCAGCTGATCATTTCCACCAATCTGTTCTCAGTATTGATAATCTGCATAATTGCCTAGCCAATCCCTTCCTTGCTGCAGGTATAAATACACTGTGCCTGAGCAAGGAAGGCGTCAGTGCTTTGGTTGTCAAACCTAGTTCCTGTTTGTCTCTCTCCTGTGATTGTCTTCCAGGTTCCAGCTCCTGTCTCAAGACTTCCACCATAGAGACCCGCACCAGCATTCCACCTGCGGTGTAGCCTGACTCTCCAATCCATTGTGGATTCATCTGTTTCCAGCTACAACATTACCTGCTTCCAGCTCAGCTTCCAGCAGAGTACAGCTTCCCTTAAAGGGCCGGTGTCCTTTCTACACTTTACCACTCTCCACCGGTATTATTATTTCTCCGCTCTCAAGTTCTACATTTCAGTTCATATTTCATCGCTCCCAAGTTCATTTATTATTTAACTGGTTCCAGCCAGTATCCACTCCGTGCTAACAACAGTCTGGTTCCAGCCAGTATCCACAGCAGCTGTTTTATCTTCAGCAACCCAGCTTTTCCTGGAACACCAGCTGGCACAATCCTGGGTTATCTCCATTGCTACAGTCGGGCCTGGTAAGGACTTTCCATCTAGAAGATCATAAGAACTATCTCACACTACCAGTGCCCTGTGGCTCCTGCCATCCTGTAGTACCCAGGAACTGTATTTATTATTTGCTGACTTTTACGTTTTCTTTTACTGCTGCTGTGTTGCGGAGTTGTCATCATAAACATCATTGACTTTTATCCAAGTTGTCGTGGTCACGCCTTCGGGCAGTTATTATTCATGTTACTTACATGTCCAGGGGTCTGATACAACCTCCCAGGTTCCGGTACATCTCAGCCCCTACAACTGAGGCTGCCTCCCGTCAGCTCAGGCCCTCAGTTGTGACACCAGCCGATGTTCTATATGTCTGCGGGGGAAGAGGGTGATTACTGCTGTGTGTGTGGAGCTGGTATGTCGGGTGCAGGCTACTGTGTGGAGCAGGGGTTTGAATGGCTGCTGTCTAATGGGGGTGCGTGTGTGTGTATGGTGGGGTCTCTCTGGCCGCAGCTACTGTATAGTAACGGGGGGTAGTATGGCTGCTGTGTGTGAAGGTGGGGTGTACTTACTGTTACTGTGTGGTGGGGTGGTTTGCTCCCTATATTGCCCCCTCTTCCTCTTAACCTCCAAATTTTATATATATATATATGGCCGCAAGACGGACCGGCACTCCTCCCAATGATCACTCCAATGCTCCGGTGCCTCCAGCAAATACAAAGTATGTATGAAGCAAAAAACAACTGCGGCGCTCGGAGACTTGATGCAAAAATAGGTGTATTACAAACAACACATTTCCAACGTTTCGGGGATAACACACCCCTTTATCAAGGAGAAACAGCAATGACGTGATTAAAACAACACTTACCTAAGTACCCCGGAGAAGCCCGCCAAGTGACAAGCGCCGCCCTGGGTTCCGTTCCCTGAACCCTGGTCCGGCGCACACCTTACGTGTCATTGATGACGAGGGGCCGGGTTGTCAGGGCAACCCAGACGCCCGGCACTCCCGTCATCACGCGTCAACAAACCAACTCTTGTAGTTACCATGGTGCCTGTGTAATAGAACCCGGAGACCAGAGGGAGGGTTGTGCAGGGAAAATGTGTTAAGAGACCCTGAACGCCTGTCATGAGCCAGATCACTACTGTAGTGCAATCAACAGAGCGTAATTTATCACAAAAGAGTGAGGGAACCGTATCAATGTACGCCGGTCCCGGTGATAAAGCAAAGATGTCCCCAGAAAAACATATATAAATAATAAAAAGAATGAAGAGGCCGTGAGTTGTGTTTAAATCAAAAAGCGCCGGCCACTGTGAACAACACAGCACACAGCAGTGCTTTATATGGACGAGAACCCATGATAACGTGGCAGTAACATGAAAAAAAGGGAGGAGGGTATCTAAAAACCCTTACAAATACATGTGACCACACAAAAAGTGGTGTGTCTAAAAATGTGATTAACACTGACAACACTTTTTTTAGATTGTTGCCTTGTTGCCATGACAAATGGTCCAAATTGGATCCTGTTAGAGATGGTTATGGTTCATGATGTTGGCGACAGGGTGTCTCACACATGGGAAAGCATAGATTAATCCCGCAGATTCCAAAACAAATATCTAACGATACTCTGTTAAAACACTAAAGACAAAATCATATAGTGAGATAAACCCCTCTGTGGGGAAATCTGTAGTTCATTGTAATAAACAGAGAAGCCTAATGTAACAGTAAGGCAAATTTAAAGAAAAACATTCCACGGCATGATCTCGTTGAGGCCGTGGGGGTTGATGGTCCCCAGGTGATAAATCCATTTGGCCTCTAACTTTAACAGGAGTCCATTCCTATCGTCAATGAATCTGGTGTACATAAGGATGTTGGCCGCTATCTCTGGAACATTGAAGAAAATCTCTTCTTCTTCTTGGAACATGAAGATGTTCGCTACCGATGGGGAGACGTTGCTCCCCATGGCGCACCCTGTTTTTTGGCGGTAAAAAACAGATTCATTGACGATCTCTTCATGATTTGGACAGGAACAGAACGTGAATTCCAGAATATCATGAATAACATCAACTCCAGAGAGTCACCCATTAAGTATACATTCCAGTTTAGCTGCAGTTCAGTTAATTATCTGGACGTTAAAGTCACTTTAAAGGATCAAGGCATCACTACGGGATTGTTCACCATACCGACCGATAAGAACACGTTCTTGAGGTCCAACAGCCATCACCCCAAATCCCTCAAGAAAGGACTGCCGCGCTCACAGATGATCAGAGCTAGCAGAATCATTAGTGATAGATCTACCGTAGAAGCAACTCTGGACGACATGATCCAGAAGTTTGTAGTCAGAGGCTACAATCTGGATCAATTAGTGCAGCAAAAATTGGAGGTTCTGTCATTGCCAAGGAGAGACTTGTTGTCCCCCCGAGTTAGAACAGATGAGGCACTAATTCCGTTCGTGAGTCGACATAATACAGCTAGCACGGTACTTCCCAGAGCGGTAAGAACTCTGTGGCCGGTGATTTCTACAGATGAGAGTCTACGAGGCTTAGCCCATAAACGTCCTCTTATGTGCTTCACTCGTGGGAAGAGCATTAAGGACCAAGTGGTCCATACGGACATCACAGACTTTCACCCAGAGACCAAAGAGTCCCCTAGTTTCCTTAAATGACAGCCGGGCTGCTATAAATGTCCCAAGTGCACTACCTGTTCACACATGATCACTGGCACGTCCTTCAAACACCCTCATTGTGATCGATCATACAAGATCAATCATGTGTTGTCTTGCACGTCGACACACATAGTGTACATTATCAGCTGTCCCTGCAAGTTGCTTTATGTAGGCAAGTCGATCAGGTCTTTAAGAGAAAGGATGGCCCTCCACCGGTCAGCCATTAAGCAAGCGACGAGTGGAAAGGGCTCTGACCAACCAGTGGCGAAGCATTTCCTGGAAAAGGGACATTCGCTCAGTGACCTAAAACAAATGGTGATCGACCATATTCCGAAGAACCGAAGGGGTGGCGATAGGAATGGACTCCTGTTAAAGTTAGAGGCCAAATGGATTTATCGCCTAGGGACCATCAACCCCCACGGCCTCAACGAGATCATGCCGTGGAATGTTTTTCTTTAAATTTGCCTTACTGTTACATTAGGCTTCTCTGTTTATTACAATGAACTACAGATTTCCCCACAGAGGGGTTTATCTCACTATATGATTTTGTCTTTAGTGTTTTAACAGAGTATCGTTAGATATTTGTTTTGGAATCTGCGGGATTAATCTATGCTTTCCCATGTGTGAGACACCCTGTCGCCAACATCATGAACCATAACCATCTCTAACAGGATCCAATTTGGACCATTTGTCATGGCAACAAGACAACAATCTAAAAAAAGTGTTGTCAGTGTTAATCACATTTTTAGACACACCACTTTTTGTGTGGTCACATGTATTTGTAAGGGTTTTTAGATACCCTCCTCCCTTTTTTTCATGTTACTGCCACGTTATCATGGGTTCTCGTCCATATAAAGCACTGCTGTGTTGTTCACAGTGGCCGGCGCTTTTTGATTTAAACACAACTCACGGCCTCTTCATTCTTTTTATTATTTATATATGTTTTTCTGGGGACATCTTTGCTTTATCACTGGGACCGGCGTACATTAATACGGTTCCCTCACTCTTTTGTGATAAATTACGCTCCGTTGATTGCACTACAGTAGTGATCTGGCTCATGACAGGCGTTCAGGGTCTCTTAACACATTTTCCCTGCACAACCCTCCCTCTGGTCTCCGGGTTCTATTACACAGGCACCATGGTAACTACAAGAGTTGGTTTGTTGACGCGTGATGACGGGAGTGCCGGGCGTCTGGGTTGCCCTGACAACCCGGCCCCTCGTCATCAATGACACGTAAGGTGTGCGCCGGACCAGGGTTCAGGGAACGGAACCCAGGGCGGCGCTTGTCACTTGGCGGGCTTCTCCGGGGTACTTAGGTAAGTGTTGTTTTAATCACGTCATTGCTGTTTCTCCTTGATAAAGGGGTGTGTTATCCCCGAAACGTTGGAAATGTGTTGTTTGTAATACACCTATTTTTGCATCAAGTCTCCGAGTGCCGCAGTTGTTTTTTGCTTCATATATATATATATCATTTTATTTTTTCCCCATACAAATCCTCTTTCTTTCTCTCTTTCTATGTTAGCACAGCTGCTGCGTGCAAGGACGGATGCAGCATCGGATCACACTTGCATGCAGGAGGGCGTCCATTTACACCAGACGCCTCCGGCTGCATTAGCATATGTTAGCACAGCTGCTGCGTGCAAGGACGGATGCAGCATTGAATCACACATGCATGCAGGAGGGCCACAAGTTAATTCTACACAGGCTATTATTTATTTATTTATTTATTAACAGTTTCTTATATAGCGCAGCAAATTCCGTTGCGCTTTACAATTTGAAATAACAATAACAAACTGGGTGATAACAGTCATAGAGGTAGGAAGGCCCTGCTCGCAAGCTTACAATCTATAGGGAAATAGGCATATGTACACAAGGAAAGGTGCTATCTATTGCATAGAATGAACAGACATGTGAGGATATGTGTGGACTGTACAGAGTGGATGTAATTTGATAGGAAGGTTTATGAAAGTTATGTGGGCGGTTCAGGAATTTGATACGCTTGCCTAAAGAGGTGAGTTTTGAGGGAACGCTTGAAGGTTTGGAGACGAGAGGAGAGTCTTATTGTGCGTGGTAGGGCATTCCACAGAGTGGGTGCAGCCCGATGAAAGTCCTGCAGTCGTGAGTGGGAGCGAGTAATGAGTGTGGATGAGAGACGCAGGTCTTGTGAAGAGCGAAGAGGTCGGGTTGGGAGATATTTTGTGATAAGCGAAGTGATGTACGTTGGTGTAGTTTGGTTAATGGCCTTGTGTGTGAGTAAAAGTATTTTATATTGAATGCGGTAGAGTACAGGTAACCAATGGAGGGACTGACAGAGTGGATCTGCAGACGATGAACGTATAGCGAGGAAGATAAGCCTCGCCGCTGCATTCAGAATGGATTGTAGTGGTGAGAGTTTCGTTTTGGGAAGACCAGTTAGGAGACTATTGCAATAATCAATGCGGGAGATAATGAGAGCGTGGATTAGAGTTTTAACAGTGTCTTGTGTAAGGTATGGTCGTATTTTGGATATGTTTTTTAGATGCATGTAACATGATCTTGAGACAGATTGAATGTGGGGAACAAAGGACAGATCAGAGTCAAGGATGACACCTAGGCAGCGAGCCTGTGGGGTAGGGTAGATAGTCGAGTTTTCAACAGTGATAGAGATATCAGGTTGGTACCTACTATTGGCCGGTGGAAATATAATTAACTCTGTCTTTGAAATATTAAGTTTGAGGTGGCGAGAGGTCATCCAGGATGAGATGGCAGAAAGGCATTCAGTGACACGGTCCAGTACAGATAGGGACAAGTCAGGGGAGGATAGGTAGATTTGAGTATCATCTGCGTACAGATGATACTGAAAACCAAAAGAGCTGATTAGTTTACCAAGAGATGAGGTATAGATAGAGAAAAGCAGAGGACCCAAGACTGAGCCTTGCGGTACTCCAACTGAAAGAGGTAGCGAAGAGGAGGTAGATTCAGAGAAGCGAACACTGAAGGAGCGATTAGATAGGTACGATAGGAACCAAGAAAGGGCTGTGTCTTTAAGACCTAGGGATTGTAGTGTCTGTATGAGAAGAGAGTGGTCTACAGTGTCAAATGCAGCAGATAGGTCTAGAAGAATAAGTAGTGAGTAGTGGCCTTTAGACTTCGTAGTGACCAAATCATTAACCACTTTAGTCAGTGCCGTCTCTGTGGAATGTTGGGAACGGAAGCCTGACTGAAGTGGGTCCAACAAAGTGTATGAGTTAAGAAAGTGTGTGAGTCGAGTGTAGGCAAGTCTCTCAAGTAGCTTAGAGAGACAAGGGAGCTGAGAGATAGGGCGGTAGTTTGAGAGAGCATTAGGGTCAGAATTTTGTTTTTTTTAAATGGGAGTAATCACTGCATGCTTGAAGAGTGAAGGAAAAATACCAGTAGAGAGAGAGAGATTACAGATGTTAGTTAAGGTAGGGATGAGCACCAGAGACAGAGCTTTACTTATTTGTGAGGGTAAAGGATCAAGAGGAGAGGTAGTAGAGAAGCAGGATGAGAAGAGTGATGATACTTCATCTTCATTTGTGGGATCAAATGAAGAAAGAGTGCCAGAGGGTTCAGGTAAAGAACGGAGCAGGTCACTGGCTGCCGAAGAGCATACCATTTCATCTCGGATCTTAGCAATCTTCTCCTTGAAGTAGGAAGCAAGATCCTGTGCCTTGATAGTGGCTGGTGGGGTAGGTGCGGGAGGATTCAGAAGTGATTTAAATGCTAGCCAATAATGTTGCAATGTTATCCATGGAAAACGACAAGCAATATGTCCTAACGACCATGCATTATTTAAACAGCAAATTCAAGATATAGGTCTTCAGCAACAGGAGACGGAGTGTTACCTCATTTAACTTAACAAAAGTAAAAACAATGTACAGGGCTGGTGGATACATTTTTTTCCTGCAGCAAAGGCCTGTTCTGTTCCCTTCCAGCAGTTGTAACCCACCATACATGTGATCAGGGAGAGGGAATGATTACTTGTTTAAACAGGTGCTTGTTGTGGGTAGTATTTTTGTGCAACATAAGTTTTTCTAAACTGAAATCAAACATGGGCCAAATAAATTCCTCTTTGACCACCCAAGAAGTTTTTTTTATTGTTACACATCTGGATTTACTGAATTTCACCCTGAGGAACTAGTTTTGTATCCAAGAATAAGGTACATAAACTTCAGTTTGTTGTTTTGCATACAAAAATGTGGCTTTCTGAAACCAATATCAAACACTACAGATATAAAGGTGACATATACATAATCACATGAATATATTTACACCTTATGCAGTATTTATTCAGGTTTCAGCATGATTCCATTTTGTTTAGGTGACTTGAGATCTGGATTTTGCATATGTTCCAGTACACTCTCCAGCTAGCATGAGGTAAATCCCTCAAAGGCTACTCATGGAGTCATGTGATCCTATTGACAAAATACAGTTGTAACAGGATGCTTTAATATAAGTTCTTTGTACTAGTTCTACTCAACAGAGCGCTCCAGGCAATGTGCGCACTGGAGATAGGGGAAGAAGGATGAATTGCAAACTTCAAAATTTGCCTTCTATCAGCAGAGCCTCTGCTCAGTTTAAATTAAAAGACAATTATTAGCCGTTTGCTCCCACACGCGCCGAAAAACGCCCAAAAACGGTCGGTCCAACTTGTTGAGAAAATCAAACCTGTTTCCCAACTGAGCATTCAGGTGTAGGGGGAACTTTCCGTCCAACTAAACGATTTCTAGGCGGACACTGGCAGCAGTGTCCGCCTACTTCTGTTACCATTAGGGCTATTTCATATTACCCGGTTTTCACCGGATGACAAAAAGCCGGACAAACTTTGTCTGGCTTTTTGCCATCCGGCAGGGTCCTTCACACACAATGGCTTTGAGCCGTGTGTAATGCTGTGCACATGCGCAGCAGCAGCAACGGCGACTAAAAAAAAATGGTGTGTGTGAAAGTAGTTCCCATTCACACACACGGTTCTCTGCCTACAAAGACGGCACGGCACGGCAAGGCAGCCGGACCTTTCAGTGGATATTTCCGGCTGCAACTCGGTAGCCGGGCCGGGGCTGTGCTGTGTGAAAACCCCCATATGCAGCAATACTCAATCAAAAAACATGCATGGGAAAAAATGTGAAATAGCCCTTACTGCCAGCTGGGCTGACCCTGTCTCCGGAAGTGGCAACACTGTGGAGCGGGAGCCGGGATGAGGTTGAGGGGCCCGCTGCGGCAGTCCATCACTGCTGCCAGGCTGCCCCTGTCATCCCAGTGGCAGGAAGAGAACCAGGGGCAGCAGCGGCAGTACTCCACTGCTGCCTGGCTGCCCATGTAACCCTGGAAACTGACAACAGTGGCGTCAGAGCGGGAGGAGAACCAGCGGCAGCAGAACCTCCGTACCCGGGTGCATATCGGCAGCTGATCCTCTGCGACCTGCAACAAGCTCTGCAGAAGTCCAGCCACCAACTCTCCTCCGCCACCTAGGTTCAGAGGCCACCTTGACCTCACTGCCTCAGGCGCAAGGTACAAACACCACCGCCCTACCTCCTTAGTGTCACTCATCCACACCCCCTGTCCCCGGGAGACAGTGGTGTGGGACAGACAGTCCATCACTGTTTTGGCGGGTGGAGGACCAGAGCTATTGCTGCATGTCTCAATGTCTCACCCCACCCGAACCGGCACCCACGATCACTGTCTCCACCACAACAATCGTCCTCTCCATCCCCAACACTCGTTCATTGTGACCACCAACACTAGCGATCGCCCCCTCCATCCCCAGTGCCTGCGATCACCATGCCCCCTCCCTAGCTGGAGGGAGTGTGCTGTCTATGTATTGACAGCCACTAATACCGAGCCAGATACCTGCACTGAATTCAGTTATGCTGATGCCGGTTCCATGTGAACACCTCAGTACAGCCAGCACTGTGCACCCCCCGTCCCCCCTCTATAGTCGGAACAGTGCATCCCCTTCCCTATAGTCGGCATAGTGCAGGGTCCAGGGGCTACCTCACCACTGCCATCAAAGTCCAGCTGCCACCTTTCCACCGCTATCCCGCTCCAGCTGCAGGGTCCAGGGGCCACCTTACTGCCACCATCCAGGGTCCAGCCACCTGCCGCCATCCCACTCCAGTGGCATGGTGCAGGGACCACCTCACCGCTGCCATCCAGGAGTTATCGGGGTGGAGGTTAGGGTTATGGCCCGAGGGCTAAGATTAGGCACTTATGGGTTTAGGGTTAGTCACTAGCGGGTGGTTAGTCATAGCCGACACCCCTGGAGGGTTATCCATATCTGACACCCCTTGATGGTTAGGGTAGGGGATAGGTGTAAAATACTTATCCCCATCCGGTGTCGGGATTCTCACTGTTGGGATGCCATGGTCGGTCATGTGACCGCTAACATCCCGACCACCGGCATTCCATACCCAACACAATGGGACACATGTATAATGTTACGTGTACAAGGGATGAGGCAAGTGTAGTGAGAGCATTAAGAGGAGATTTCTCCAGGAGATGTGTGCTGAGGGATCTAGCACCGATCACTCAGCACACATCTCAGGACACTCAGCATACAGCGCAATGTGTGCTGAGCGAGGGGGAGGATGGGAAGAAACGCTCACTTCACTCAGTGGTGCATGCCAAATCTAGAGCCGGCGATAGCCCGCGCATCGCTGTCACCGACACCCTACACACAGCAGCGATGTGTGCTTAATTTCTAAGCAATCTAGTCAATCTAGTCGCTACGTGTGTACCCCCTTATTTCTCATTGAAAAAGTGGTATTTGGGTACAGTGAGGATACCATTCCTTAACTGCACGTAACTGAAACAATTTATTTTCTCAATTGTTACATTTATAAGTCTACTACTAAAAATGTATCCACAATGAGGTTTGAAAAGCTCAGTTTCACTGAAATAAACAGATATGTCACTTGTTCATATTAAATATTCAGAACAGGCAGACACTGTCCGCCTACTTCTGTGACATCACAAGTTGGACAGAAGTTGGCTCGTCTATTAAAAAAAGTTTGCAGGTTGGCTGATCTGATGAAAAGTTGGTTAGATGTGTGGGGCACTGTTTAGTGGGAAGGTTGGAGGTTTGGAGGGTTGGAGAAAAGTTGGTCTGAAGTTGGTCTGATGTATGGCTAGCATAAGGGGTCTTTTTTCATGAAGCAGTGCAAAGTGTGGAGAAGTGAGCCAGTGGAGAAGTTGACATGGCAACCAATCAGCATTGACGTAACATTAATAATTTGCATACTATACAATTGTACGGAGCAGCTGAATGGTTGCCATGGACAACTTCTCCACTGGCTCACTTCTCCACTCTTTTCACTGCTTCATGAATAGATCCCAAACTGCAGTGATGACAGAGTTAAGAGCAGACAGCCTGTTCTCTGTCCAGCTGAACTTTATTTATTTATTTATTTATTTATTTTATTTATTAACAGTTTCTTATATAGCGCAGCATATTCCGTTGCGCTTTACAATTAGAACAACAGTAATAGAACAAAACTGGGTAAAAACAGACAGAGGTAGGAAGGCCCTGCTCGCAAGCTTACAATCTATAGGGAAATAGGCATAGATACACAAGGATTGATGCTAACTATTGCATAATGGTCCACCAGATTGCTAGGTTCTTAATGGGTTGTATGATGATACCCCACAAAGTTATCCAAGTGTCAGGAGGGTGTGAGACTAAAGAAAGACAAGATATGTGATGTTATGAATACTCTACAGAGGATGTAATTAGATAGGGAAGCACTGAAGGTTATGTGGGTGGGTCTGGAATTTGATAGGCTTGTCTGAAGAGGTGAGATTTCAGGGAACATTTAAAGGTTTGGAGACTAGAGGCGAGTCTTACTGTGCGTGGGAGGGCATTCCACAGAGTGGGTGAAGCCCGGATAAAGTCCTGTAATTTTGAGTGTGAACAAGTAATGGTGTGGATGAGAGACGTAGATCTTGTGCAGAGCGGAGAGGTCGGGTAGGGAGATATTTTGAGATGAGTGAAGAGATGTATGTTGGTGCAGTTTGGTTAATAGCCTTGTATGTGAGTAAAAGTATTTTATATTTAATACGGTAGAATACTGGTAACCAATGGAGGGACTGACAGAGCGGATCTGCAGACGATGAACGTCTGGCAAGGAAGATTAGCCTCGCAGCTGCATTCAAAATGGATTGTAGTGGTGAGAGCCTATGTTTGGGAAGACCGGTCAGGAGACTATTACAATAATCAATGCGGGAGATAATGAGAGCATGGATTAGAGTTTTTGCTGTGTCTTGTGTAAGATAAGGGCGTATTTTGGATATGTTTCTTAGATGTATGTAACATGATCTTGAGACAGATTGAATGTGGGTAACAAAGGACAGTTCAGAGTCAAGAATGACACCTAGGCAGCGAGCTTGTGGGGTAGGGGTGATTGCAGAGTTCTCAACAGTGATAGAGATATCAGGTTGGAAACTACTATTGGCCGGTGGAAATATAATTAATTCTGTTTTGGAAAAATTAAGTTTGAGGTGGCGAGATGTCATCCAAGATGAAATGGCAGAAAGGCATTCAGTGACACGGCCCAATACAGATGGTGACAAATCAGGGGAGGATAGGTAGATTTGAGTATCATCCGCATACAGATGGTACTGAAATCCGAAAGAGTTGATTAGTTTGCCAAGAGATGTGGTATAGATAGAGAAAAGCAGAGGACCTAGGACTGAGCCTTGCGGTACTCCAACTGAGAGAGGTAGCGAAGGAGAGGTGGAATCAGAGAAACGAACACTGAAGGAGCGATTAGATAGGTAGGATGAGAACCAAGAAAGGGCTGTGCCCTGAATACCTAGGGATTGTAGTGTTTGTATGAGAAGAGAGTGGTCAACAGTGTCAAAAGCAGCAGAGAGATCAAGGAGAATAAGGAGAGAGAAATGTCCTTTAGATTTAGCAGTGACCAAATCATTCACTACCTTAGTCAGTGCTGTCTCTGTGGAGTGTTGGGCACGAAATCCTGACTGAAGTGGGTCCAGTAGGCTGTGTGAGTTAAGAAAGTGTGTGAGGCGAGTGTAGGCAAGTCTCTCCAGTAGCTTGGAGGGGCATGGCAGCTGAGAGATGGGACGGTAGTTAGAGAGAGAGTTCGGGTCAGAGTTTTGTTTTTTCAGAATGGGAGTAATCACTGCATGCTTGTATATATAACTTTAGCTTTTATAACACCAGAACCTATCAGGCAGTACTGCTTTTGGCCACTGTGACTACAGGAGAAGTTTCTAATTATAACAAAGATGTATAATTAATCCTTGGGCCTTGTATGCAGCTTGACTGACAGTCATCACGAGAAAAGTGGTGTCAGCCTTATCCTAAGGTGTGTACACACGGTGAGATCCTTGCTATGCCCGATTTTGACTATACGATTTCCCTTGAACTCCTCCAGAGCCCAGATGGCACAGATAATACAGATTTTGACTATCTGTGCTTGAGATTTTGTCTATGTACGATTTTGACTAAGTGCCAATTTTGACTATAGATAGTACACTAGATAGTCAAGATTGACTTGCCTGCACAGTCTATCTAGCCTTACGATACCGACCCCACAGGAGCGCGCATCGGGATCAAATCGGTATCACAAGCTGCCTAACACCTTGAGATATGCACTAACTTTCCTTAAGATTTTGACTATATTGTCAAAATCTTACAGATTTATCTCACCGTGTGTACACACCTAGGGGTAAATTTACTAAGATGGGAGTTCTATTTAAGATGGGAGGTTGCCCATAGCAACCAATCAGAGTCCAGGTATTAGCTTCTAGAAGGTGCTAGATAAATGAGACGTAGAATCTGATTGGTTGCTATGGGCAACATCCCATCTTAAACAGAACTCCCATCTTAGTAACTTACCCCCTAGTCTCTGTGCTGCAAGTGAGGGGGTGTAGAGTACTTGTGTATATCTCACCCACAGACAGTCACCATCTCCTTTAACTCTAATTGAATCTCCTCGGTATCCTCTCACTGGATTCCTTGTCCTACGCCGATCGCTGACAAGGTTACCGGCTGCACTAAACACTCTTTCGGAGTACACACTGGAGGGGGGGGGGGACTTAGGTAGAATAAAGCCAGTTTGTGCAAGGGCCTCCAAATTGCCTCTTTTTCCTGCCAGTATACGTACGGACTGTCTGACATGCCTACTTGGATGCTGTCACTCATATAATCCTCCACCATTCTTTCAGTGGTGACAGAATCATATGCAGTGACAGTAGACAACATGTCAGTAATCGCTGGCAGGTCCTTCAGTCCGGACCAGATGTCAGCACTCGCTCCTCGCCAGCGGGTGGTTTTGGAAATGTTATCCTTTTCCTGGCAGCTCCAGTGGCGGGAGAAAATGAAGGAGGAGCTGTTGGCGGGTCACGTTCCGCTTGACTTGACAATTGTATCACCAGCAGGTCTTTGAACATCTGCAGACTTGTGTCTAACGGAAAGAGAGATACAACGTAGGCTTTAAACCTAGGATCGAGCATGGTGGCCAAAATGTAGTGCTCTGATTTCAACAGATTGACCACCCGTGAATCCTGGTTAAGCGAATGAAGGGCTCCATCCACAAGTCCAACATGCCTAGCGGAATCACTCCATTTTAGCTCCTCCTTCAATCTCTCCAGCTGCTTCTGCAAAAGCCTGATGAGGGGAATGACGTGACTTAGGCTGGCAGTGTCTGAACTGACTTCACGTGTGGCAAGTTCAAAGGGTTGGAGAACCTTGCACAACGTTGAAATCATTCTCCACTGCTTTTTCAAGGCAGACACTGCCTTGAAAAAGGCCCTGATTGTAAGGGTTGAAACGCGTCGGCTACACAGTGTTGCGGACCCCTTGATTCCAGAGTTGTCCAGAGAGCACTTTTACGGTACCAAAATATCTGATCTGAAAGATTGCCTACCCGGGTGGACTTTCTTTGAGAGTTTAACAACGCTTGTTTGAGAACTGTTTATTCACCAGTTCTCCACAACTTTTGGTAATTGTTCAGTCCTCTGGGGACACTCATATGGAACGATAGTGGGAATTTGTTATTCTGTTTTTGTATGTTTTCTGCATGTTCATGTATTAAATTGACATTTCTACACATGAGAATCCATTTTTCTCTTTACATATGCTGAGCTGGTGAAATCTGGGCTCTAAAGTGAAGAGGAGACCGATGTTCATATAAGGAACGTAAAACCCTTTTTAAATCTTTCACTACACAGTAGTGGTTGCACACTTTTGAGGGGGGCGCCCTGTTTAAGTGGTTTAACAAGCACAACATTTTTTCTAGATACTCCTCGAGTGTATTGGAGGGTCACTCATTGTTTGGATCCACTAGACTAGGCTGCCCATTGGTTTTCGCGCATAAGATTTATCACCTTAAGTACTCTACATACACGGCATTCTGCACTGCATTTGAGTCAGGTGCATTCCCCCTCCTTTGCCTATATCGTAGGCAGTTGTATAGGCTTAAATGGCCTTTTGCTGCTCCTCCATCCTCTGAAGCATTTAGAGGGTTGAATTCCACCTCGTTACCACCTCTTGCTTCAGCTGATGGCAGGGCATGTTCAGGAGTGTTTGCTGGTGCTCCAGTCTTCAGCACGCGGTGGCTGAATGCCGAAAGTGGCCCGCAATTCTTCGGGCCACCGACAGCATCTCCTGCACGCCCCTGTCATTTTTAAAAAAATTCTGCACCACCAAATTCATTGTATGTGCAAAATATGGCACGTGCTGGAATTTTCCCACATGTAATGCACGCACAATATTGGTGGCGTTGTCCAATATCACAAATTCCCAGGAGAGTCCAATTGGGGTAAGCCATTCTGCGATGATCTTCCTCAGTTGCCGTAAGAGGTTTTCAGCTGTGTGCGTATTCTGGAAAGCGGTGATACATAACGTAGCCTGCCTAGGAATGAGTTGGCGTTTGCGAGATGCTGCTACTGTTGCCGCTGCTGCTGTTGTTGCTGCGGGAGGCCATACATCTACCCAGTGGGCTGTCACAGTCATATAGTCCTGATTCTGCCCTGCTCCACTTGTCCACATGTCCATGGTTAAGTGGACACTGGGTACAACTGCATTTTTTAGGACACTGGTGACTCTTTTTCTGACGTCTGTGTACATTCTCGGTATCGCCTGCCTAGAGTAGTGGAACCTAGATGGGATTTGGTACCGGGGACACACTACCTCAAGCAATTCTCTAAGTCCCTGTGAACTAACGGTGGATACCGGACGCACGTCTAACACAAACATAGTTGTCAAGGCCTGAGTTATCTGCTTTGCAACAGGATGATTGCTGTGATATTTCATCTTCCTCTCAAAGGACTCTTGGACAGTCAATTGCTTACTGGAAGTAGTACAAGTGGTCTTCCGACTTCCCCTCTGGAATGACGATCGACTCACAGCAGTAACAACAGCAGCAGTAGGCGTTCCACTCAAGGATCCATCGGAGGAATCCCAGTTAGGAGAGGACTCGTCAGACTTGCCAGTGACATGGCCTGCAGGACTATTGGCGTTCCTGTCTAAGGAGGAAATTGACATTGAAGAAGTTGGTGGGGTGGTTTGCAGGAGCTTGGGTACAAGAGGAAGAAGGGATTTAGTTGTCAGTGGTCTGCTTCTGCTGTCACCAAAAGTTTTTGAACTTGTCAATGACTTCTGATGAATGCGCTCCAGGTGACGTATAAGGGAGGATGTTCCTAGGTGGTTAACGTCCTTACCCCTACATATTACAGCTTGACAAAGGCAACACACGGCTTGACACCTGTTGTCCGCATTTCTCTTAAAATAATTCCACACCGAAGAGGTGATTTTTTTTGTATTTTGACCAGGCATGTCAATGGCCTTATTCATCCCACGGACAACAGGTGTCTCCCCAGGGGCCTGACTTAAACAAACCACCTCACCATCAGAATCCTCCTTGTCAATTTCCTCCTCAGCGCCAGCAACACCCATATCCTCATCCTGATGTACTTCAACAGTGACATCTTCAATTTGAATATCAGGAACTGGACTATGGGTGCTCCTTCCAGCACTTGCAGGGGGCGTGCAAATGGTGGAAGGAGCCACCTCTTCCCATCCAGTGTTGGGAAGGTCAGGCATCGCAACCGACACAATTGGACTCTTCTTGGGGATTTGTGATCTAGAAGAACGCACAGTTCTTTGCTGTGCTTTTGCCAGCTTAACTCTTAATTTTTCTAGCTGGAGGATGAGTGCTTCCATCCTCATGTGAAGCCGAACCACTAGCCATGAACATAGGCCAGGGCCTCAGCGTTCCTTGCCACTCTGTGTCGTAAATGGCATATTGGCAACTTTACGCTTCTCCTCAGTCGATTTTAATTTAGATTTTTGGGTCATTTTACGGAACTTTTGTTTTTTGGATTTTACATGCTCTCTACTATGACATTGGGCATCGGCCTTGGCAGACGCCGTTGATGGCATTGAATCGTGTCTGCCATGACTAGTGGCAGCAGCTTCAGCACTAGGTGGAAGTGGATCTTGATCTTTTCCTATTTTACCCTCTAAATTTTTGTTCTCCATTTTTTAATGTGTTGAATTATATGCCAGTAATATATCTGGAATTAGACGGCAGTAATGTCTGTAATTAGATACCACTAGATAGATACCAGATTCCACTATGACTGGAATGATGATTACCTACTACCATAAGTGCAGGTAGTGCAGCTATTATGATGCCCAGAGGTGAGAGGGTCCCACTTTCCTTGTCAAAGTTACTTGTGTTATATACATTGTTCAGCATTGGGTGCTACAACAGGGGCCCTGACAAACTTTAACCTTGAGACCTACAATATATCTAGTTATGGACCTTGATCTGCTCATTATAATTAGAGATGTGTGGCGGGCACTTTTCGTGTTTTGTGTTTTGATTTTGGTTCTAATTCCCTGCTCGTGTTTTGGTTTTGGATTGGTTTTGCCAAAACCACCCTTTCGAGTTTTAGTTTTGGTTTTGGATCTGGATGATTTTTTTTGAAAAAAAAAAACATACAAACAGCCCAAATCACAGAATTTGGGGGTAATTTTGATTCTACAGTATTATTAACCTCAATAACATTCATTTCCACTCATTCCCAGTCTATTCTGAACACCTCACACCTCACAATATTGTTTTTAAGCCAAAAGGTTGCACCAAGGTGGCTGGATGACTAAGCTAAGCGACACAAGTGTGTGGCACAAACACCTGGCCCATCTAGGAGTGGCACTGCAGTGTCAGACAGGATGGCAGATATAAAAAATAGGCCCCAAACAGCACATGATGCAAAGAAGAAAAAGAGGTGCACTGAGGTTGCTGTATGACTAAGCTAAGCGACACAAGTGTGCCGCACAAACACCTGGCCCATCTAGGAGTGGCACTGCAGTGTCAGACAGGATGGCAGTTTTAGAAAAAAGGGCCCCAAACAGCACATGATGCAAAGAAGAAAAAAGTGCACCGAGGTTGCTGTATGACTAAGCTAAGCGACAACCACCTGGCCCATCAAGTAGTGGGATGCAGTGGCTGAATGTCGAAAGTGGCCCGCAATTTTTCAGTCCACTGACAGCATCTCCTGCACGCCCCTGTCATTTTTCAAAAACTCTGCAATTGGTGGACTTATACAGCAGTACCCCTGGACTAATACAGCAGTACCCCTGGACTTATACGGCAGTGTCAGACAAGATGGCACTTTAAAAAACCATGCCCCAACAGCACATGATGCAAAGAAGAAAAAGAGGTAGGTACACCAAGGTTGCTGTATGACTAAGCTAAGCAATACAAGTGTGCGACACAAACACCTGGCCCATCTAGGAGTGGCACTGCAGTGTCAGACAGGAGGGCAGATATAAAAAAAAAGGCCCCAAACAGCACATCATGCAAAGATGTAAAAGAGGTGCAATGAGGTAGCTGTATGACTAAGCTAAATAACACAAACAATTGGGTAATCTAGGAGTGGCACTGCCGTGTCAGACAGGAGGGCAGATATAAAAAAAAGGCCGCAAACAGCACATCATGCAAAGATGTAAAAGAGGTGCAATGAGGTAGCTGTACGACTAAGCTAAGCGACACAAGTGTGCGTCACAAACACATGGCCCATCTAGGGTTGGCACTGCAGTCCCACTGCACTAATGGCGGATACTGGACGCACGTCTAGCACCAGCATAGTTGTTATGACCTCAGCAATCCGCTTTGCAACAGGGTATATATATATATATATATATATATATATACGGCAGTATCACTGGAATTTTATGACAGTACCGCTGGACATATACGGCAGTATCACTGGAATTACACGGCAGGATCTCTGGAATTATACAGCAGGATCACTGGAATTATACGTCAGTACCGCTGAACATATACGGCAGTATCAATGGACATATACGGCAGTATCACTGGAATTATATGGCAGTATCACTGAACATATATGGCAGTATCACTGAACTGGATTTATACGCCAGTACCACTGGAATTATACGGCAGGATCACTGGAATTATACAGCAGGATCACTGGATTTATACGGCAGGATCACTGGAATTATATGGCAGGACCACTGGACATATACGGCAGTATCAATGGACATATATGGCAGTATCACTGGACATATACGGCAGTATCACTGGACTGGATTTATACACCAGTACCACTGGAATTATACGGCAGGATCACAGGAATTATATGGCAGGATCACTGGATTTATAAAGCAGGATCACTGGAATTATATGGCAGGATCACTGGATTTATACGGCAGGATCACTGGAATTAAACGTCAGGATCACTGGACACATATGGCAGTATCAATGGACATATACGGCAGTATCACTGGACATATACGGCAGTATCACTGGACTGGACTTATACACTAGTACTACCGGAATTATGCGGCAGGATCACTGGAATTATCCGGCAGTACCGATGGACATATACGGCAGTATCAATGGCAGAGGCGTAACTAGGGTTTTTGGAGCCCAGGGCAATATGAAGAGTGCCCCCCCCCAAAAAAAAAAAAAAACCCCAAACACTAAAAGAAGTATGTGCGCACGCCACAGGCGCGCACGGCGAGAAAAAAATGGGCGTGGCCACACCCCAGAAGGGGTGTGACCCCTGAAAATGCCCCTCAGTGCCAGATACATGCCCCACAGTGCCAGGTACATTCCCCACAGTGCCAGTTACATTGCCCCACAGTGCCAGTTACATTGCCCCACAGTGCCAGTTACAATGCCCCACAGTGCCAGATACATGCCCCACAGTGCCAGATGCCAGATACAATGCCCCACAGTGCCAGGAACATGCCCCACAGTGCCGGGTACATGCCCCACAGTGCAAGTTTCATTGCCCCACAGTGCCAGTTACATTGCCCCACAGTGCCAGATACATGCCCCACAGTGCCAGTTACAATGCCCCACAGTGCCAGATACATGCCCCACAGTGCCAGATACATGCCCCACAGTGCCAGTTACATTGCCCCACAGTGCCAGATACATGCCCCACAGTGCCAGTTACATTGCCCCACAGTGCCAGATACATGCCCCACAGTGCCGGGTACATGCCCCACAGTGCAAGTTTCATTGCCCCACAGTGCCAGTTACATTGCACCACAGTGCCAGTTATATGCCCCACAGTGCCAGTTACATGCCCCACAGTGCCAGATACATGCCCCACAGTGCCAGTTACATTGCCCCACAGTGCCAGATATTTGCCCCACAGTTCCAGTTACATGCCCCCCCTCCCCGCTCACTCACCACTTCTTCCCGTGGCTGTGCTATGTGAGGGGAGGAGATCGCAGCGCCTCTCCTGCCCCTCACCGCTCCAGGTCTCCGGCGGCGGCTATCTGGCGCCGGATCGCTAGCCAATCAGAGCTCGCGGGCCGGCAGCCAATCAGGAGCCGGTCCGCAAGCTCCGATTGGCTAACGCCGGCGGCGGCCGGAGACCGGACACACGCAGCACTGCTGGCAGCGCTGCTGGTGCTGGCAGCAGTGGTGAGGGGAGGGAGAGACGCTGCGCTCTCCTCCCCTCACATTGCGGCGTGACGGGGGCGAGTGGGGCATGATGCCCTGGCCGCCGGTGGCGCCCCCCTCTGCTGGGCCTGCCAAGGCGCACAGGGCACGTGCCCCACTCGCCCTACCCTAGTTACGCCTCTGATCAATGGACATATATGGCAGTATCAATGGACATATACGGCAGTATCACTGGACATATACGGCAGTATCAATGAACATATACGGCAGTATCACTGTAAATATACGACAGTATCACTGGACTGGACTTATACGCCAGTACCACTGGAATGATATGGCAGGATCACTGAAATTATATGGCAGGATCACTGGAATTATACAGCATGAACACTGGAATTATATGGCAGTACTGCTGGACATACAATATACGGCAGTATCAATGGACATATACGGCAGTATCAGTGGACATATACGGCAGTATCACTGGACATATACGGCAGTATTAATGGACATAAACGGCAGTATCACTGGACTGGACTCATATGCCAGTACCACTGGAATTATACGTCAGGATCACTGGAATTATACAGCAGGATCACTGGAATTTTACGGCTGGACATACAGTATAGTGCAGTATCAATGGACATATACGGCAGTACCACTGGGCATATACAGCTGCACAGGGACACCACCACTGGACTGTCAAAGTCAGAAAAATATCTCTATGCACACTACCATATTTGCACCTCACACAGATCCGTGCTGCGCATGCGTACGCTCTCCCGTACGTGCGCATACTCACAGTCGCGGGCACCCGCAGGCGCATGGTATACGTATTTACGGTAGAGTTTATGCGATCGTAGCGTGCGACTCAATCATTACATATTTTCACTAATAATGTATTTTGTAGATTATGGTCCCTTTGATAGAATCTGAAAGTTTGGTTAATATAGAATGTTCATGAACAGAGGAATCCCTCTTTGTTTGATATGAAGGGTCAGATAGGAGTAATACAGTGGTGTTTAGTATCCATCGGAAGAGTATAAAATTAGCGATATTCCGGTGTTGGTTTGAAGCAGATCAATCGCTCGTGCGAATAGTTATGGACATAAGAAGTTTATGAACATTTACTTTATTTGCACTTTATTACCCATGCGGCGGGAAACCCAGTTTCCCTCCCACCTGAGCAGTTGGAAATAGTCACAGCCCACCTGTATGAATCAACCTATGACCTTTTGTTATAATGCGAAGCCGAATTCCTGTGTCCAATGAACAATGAGATTGTAGGGACCATTGAATTGTATTGTGTGTGAGGCATAAATAGCAGGCCGACCATATCCAACTTCACTCTCTTCAACGGTTCTCATTGCTGATAATCGGGAGCTGGATATCGAGGCGCATGCGATCGTTCCCCTTGTGCGTAAGTTTTCTCCGTAATCATATTGTCTTACTGTGAGCCATCTCTCTCTCTCTCTCTCTCTATCTCTCCCTCTCTCTCTACTCTTTCTCTCGTATTTTCCTTAAATTGTATTGTATTTTATTTCCTGTGTAGTTTATCTGGTTAGTTGGTTTATGTTATACTGTAGTGTATGCTTTGTACTGTGATTCTTTTTACAAGTAATAGTCATAATACACATAATAGGTTTCGGACCCTAAGCCCAGGTATCTGTGTATTCTTTATAGTGTTAAGTATTCTCTGAGCGTCGGTGACGCTCAAGCAGCTTTGTAGTTAATCAGGTTACACAAGGTTGCACTTACACTTTGTCTCTACACTAAGGTTTACTGTGTATTTCATTGTTAGAGGTATAGATATAAAGGTTTAACGTTGTGAGCGTCTGCATCGCTGGTGATCTCCTCGTGGTCCCGAGCGCTGCTACGCTATAGCGAATCATTACGATAAGTCAACAGCCAATAGTCTGCCTGCCTGCGATCACCTGGCCGTGAGTGAACGTGACGCCTGAGCGTCTCGATCACGGCTAAGCGATCGATACGCAACTTGCGTACCCTTACGGTACTTCTTACGTAGATAGCGTACAGTGTTCTTAGACCTCATAAAGGGTTATATACACGATAAATATTTAGCTTTATCAATTGGCGGCTCGTCCTGTCCTTCACATATCTGCACTAGGTAGATCAGCAGACATTATCCCTCAGCAAAGGGCGGGAGGTTGTCTCGTAGTGCTGGCGGGATAAGCGTCTGCTTCGCTTAGATAAAGAGTGCTGAAGGAATCCGGGAACCGGAGGTAAGAACAAAACGCTTGTGTCTTTTAAAACTGTTTATTTGTCTTCTGTCTTGCGTACACACGCACGCATACATATATCTGCATTTCTTTTTCATTTTCGTATATCACTATTCTGTTTGCCAATTTTATAGTTGATAGAAAAGTGCTAAAAGAGACTTGCTGTTATTTCATAGTTTAAGAATAGAGGTAATAGTTAAAAGTGTAGAGAAACACACAGGTTTGCCTAGGAGATAAGGCAAAGCCAGTGGGGTATGCGGTAGATGATCAGGGATCGTCTACATTGATAAAAGTATAGTGTTACGGTGGATCTTTGCATTGCGTACACGTGTCTCTAACAAAGACTAGCGTACGCAATCCAAAGGCCGACGCACGCAGCGTACATTACGCAACGGAGCGTCCGGTTACGCCCACATAGCTCAAATCACGAAAAGTTGAATTTTAGCGCAAAGCGATAATTAACGCAAAGGCGATAGTTAGCGCTAAGCGGTAAATAGCGCAAAAGGCGATAAATAACGCAAGTCTATTTTTGGAAAGTCTGAAATTTAGTTTAACAGATCCTGCTCCTAATTGGTAACACAGCTGGGCTAAAGGAAATTTCTGCGCAGAAATAGAAATAGAAACAAAAGTGTACATGTGATGAGTGAGTGTTTTCACAATTTTTAAAGGTTGAACCACAAGAAAAGTCGAGTACTCGTGAGGTACATGCGTGTAAGTGACGTGCACGGTGGCTAGGGAGGCATCTCTGGTTAAATACAATTTTGAGCATTAGAGTATAGCAGACCAGGAGGTCGCACCGTAACAAGACCAGGAGGTCATAACAGACCAGGAGGTCCAGGTACAGCCGACAAGGAAGTCCGCTATACAGTTCACAGGCACAACACCGAAAAGGGTTGGTGCAACACCCATATAGGCCATATAAGCTCTGGCTGAAGGAATTCGCAGTCGTAAGTTTCGATTCCATTGGTCTTTCCGTACATAAGCTTAGTTGTTTGTGTACTGAACGACTGGACCGCACGTAAGTGTGTGCAGTAGTTAGTAATCTGACCTAATACCATTAGAGTAAAGGGGTCACAAACGCTATCTGTACACTCTAACGTGATTTGTGTAATTTTTTTATTTTAAGGGAAGTTCGCTGCTCACTCAGGAACTATCCAGCAACCAATAGTTACTGGAAAGAGTAAGTGTTCTTCGGATAACCCTCACAGGTTCCAGTAAATAGAGGTTCAGGTCGCAGGGGCCCTAGGTCGAGTACGCCAGCACCATATCGGTGTGATCAGGTCGTATAGGTCGGCGTGGGCGAGTGAGTGGGGTACTCGGTAAACCGCCACCCTATTGTTGGCATTTGGTTTTTCGTAAAGGGTTGGCTAAATAAAGCAACACTTTCGAACTATGGGGGCCACTTGTTCAGGTAGGGGGCGATCAACCTCGGTTCGGGTTGATTCAGTGGTCCGGCCAATTGGGTCGGCCAGGTATATCATGTGTGAGAAATATGGAAGTCACACAGAAACTTTATGTGATGAATGGGAGAGAATGACTGTGCATGACGGGGAGAAATTCCCGAGAATAGGGAGCTTCAGCTCAGAAGTGTTACAAAATTTAAGGAGGAGGATATGTCTCATAAAATCAACAAAGAGACGAATTCAGCATTATGATTATTTACAGTTATGGCAACAGGAAGGTGAGATACAGAGAGGTTTGGCTCAGGCGGCGGGATCTGGCTCTAACAGAAAATTAATTGCCACGGCCCCGCCGCCACCATATATATCAGGAGAGAAGTTGATTACGGAGAAAGACGCACTAAGGTGTAACACAAAATCACTTAGTAACTGTGTAAATGTTAATGATAATGTTAACCCATTAACCCATGCAAGTATTAACCCGTGCAAGTTGTACCCTGTTTTGAACTTTCCTCAGGAGTGTGATCAAGAGGACGAAGCGGCAACGATTTCAGCACTCTCTCTAGCAGCCACCATAGCAGAGACCACAGTAGGCACAGCTCCACCCACGAGATTAGTAAAGGCCCCTAGCGGAGGGATAGGTGAGGTCGTATCAACTGGTAAGTACGGCACCATGCATTATGCTGAAACTATTTCACCACGGCCTGTAGAATCTACACAGAATGAGGTTGTTAGAATTACACCTGTTAGAGTAATAGCAGTGCCAAATGGGAAAACAGACGCATCAGGAGCCACTCCCATTAGGAACATTGCCATGTACACTCCATTTTCCCTAATGGAATTAAGGACCATAGTGTCTGAATTTCCTGACCCTAGAAAAGACTTAGTTGCCAGTCAAAAATACATCAGAGACTTAGGTAACACTGTAGAGCCCAACAATAAAGACTGGCAGATATTGCTGAGAGCATGTTTACCCTCAAATGTCGACGCAACTCAATTTTTAGCTGATTGCGGACTAGATCATGATGTACCTCTTACAGATGTGTACAACCAAGATAATGTGAAAAGAATAAACTTGCAGCTAAAAGAGTATTTCCCAGCAGTAGCTAAATGGAATAAGATATTCTCCATTAAACAGAAGGAGTCAGAGACAGCTGCAGAGTACTTTCACAGAGCATTATTAGAAATGGCAAAATACACAGGTATAGAGGACATTAAAACAGACACAAACCATCGGGAAGTAGCAGTATCGGTACTGATGGATGGTTTAAAAGAGTCATTGAAGACTAGGGTACAGACCACGCAACCATGTTGGCGAGGTCTGTCTGTGGCTACTTTGAGAGAGGCTGCTATTGATCACGACAGAAACATCACCAGACACAGGGAACAACAAGGTGACAAATTAATGTCAGTAAGTATACAGGCTCTGACCACAAGGCAGCCTTTGTTTGTATCACCAAATCCTGTGGGTAAGTCAAGTATGGTTACTTGTTATTCTTGTCACAAACAGGGACACATGGCACGAGATTGTAGAGTAAAGAATTCACGAAACACATACCAACCCCCTAGACAACGACACGACACACGACATTGGGAGCAAGGTCCGCAGAAACGGAGTTATGAGCCACATACAGGGGAAACAAAAAGATATCCCCCAAACAGAGACTGGCATGCCTCTGGTAGTTCCCAACTATCTCCCTCACAAATAGTTGCTGCCAGCGGGATTCAGGGAGGTCACCATACCCAATAGGGGTGTGGCCATACCTGTAATCTGCAGCCAGTGAAATTGATTGCCAACCTTGAAAGTGAACCCGAGGTCGCAATCAATGTAGCTGGTAAAACTTTAAACTTTCTTGTAGACACAGGGGCGGCCAAGTCAGTGATAAATTCGACAGTGGGCATGAGAACCACTGGTAGGACAATTCCAGCCATGGGAGTAACAGGAGTAGTCCAGCACTACCCTGTTAGCAAACCAGCCGAGATTACAATAGGGCCTTTGCATACCAAGCATTCCTTTTTGCTGGCTGCATCGGCACCAACCAATCTCCTGGGAAGAGACTTACTGTGTAAAATGGGGTGCGTCATTTATTGTACTCCTGAAGGTGTATTCTTGGACATACCTGAGAAACATGCTCAGGAAGTGCGAGACATGTTAGACTCCCCATCAAAATTAATGTCACATACCATTATGACAAATAGGAATCCATCCCAAATAGAAGAGATGACATCTCAGATACCAGAGTCACTTTGGACAAAAGACGGACAGGACACTGGATTAATGGCAAACGTAGCTCCAGTAGTTGTACAAGTAAAAGATGGTAGGATAGCTCCAAAAATCCCACAGTATCCTCTGAAGCCAGAGGTGGAGTTAGGAGTTTACCCAGTAATAGAGCGCTTGCTACAACAGGGCATTCTGGTAAGAACGTCCAGCACTGCCAATAGTCCCTTCTTCCCTGTTAAGAAGAGTGGGGGGAGGGGTTACAGGCTAGTGCAGGATCTAAGGGGGATTAACAAAATAGTTGAGAGTCAGTTCCCCGTAGTGCCAAATCCAGCTGTCATCCTAATGCAAATCCCTCCCACTGCCAAATTTTTCACTGTTATTGACCTCTGCTCCGCTTTCTTTTCGGTACCTCTGCACCCTGACAGCCAATATTTGTTTGCATTCACATACAGAGGAGTCCAATACACGTGGACTCGATTACCCCAAGGTTTCATAGATAGTCCAAGTATATTTTCTCAGGCTTTGCATGATTGTTTACAGTCTTTTCAACCAAACAGTGGATCAGTATTGATACAGTATGTGGACGATTTATTACTGTGTTCAGATTCACTGGAAGCATCTCTGAAGGATACGAAACAGCTCCTGTTTCATCTTTCAGACACAGGTCACAAGGTTTCCAAAGACAAGTTGCAATTATGCCAAACTAAGGTAAAATATTTGGGACACTGTCTAACACAAGGACTGAGACACCTGACCGCTGATAGAATCCAAGCAATTAGAGACATGACCCTACCACAAACCCAGCAACAGATCAGAACGTTTTTAGGAATGTGTGGGTATTGCCGTAATTGGATCCCAGGGTTTTCCATATTGGCGTTACCTTTGCAGGAAATGGTCTCCTCAAACAAACCTGATAGGATTTTGCATACAGACGAATCCGAAACAGCATTTGAGAGACTCAAACAGTGCCTAACGCAGGCGCCAGCGCTAGGTATGCCAGACTATGGGAAACCCTTTGAACTATACGGAACAGAAAGTGCTGGTTGCGCAGCAGGTGTACTAACCCAAAAACACGGTGATGCCAGCAGGCCAGTTGCATACTACAGCGCTCAGCTAGATACGGTAGCGCGATCCCTCCCCACATGCTTGCGAAGCGTTGCTGCGATAGCATTGCTAGTGACAAAAAGCGAAGATGTCGTGCTAGGCCACAACCTCACAATCCATACGCCACATGCAGTATCAGCCTTATTGAATTCTGCCCAAACCAGACACGTCTCATCAGCGAGGTTTACAAGATGGGAATTGGCACTAATGGCCCCTGTAAACATCACCATAAGGAGATGCAGTGCATTAAATCCTGCAACATATCTCCCAGGTGTGCCTGGTCAGGCACAAAGGGTGGAAGGTGAGAGTGCTGGGGAAGGAGGATTTAATACAAAGGAAGATACACATGATTGTATGGAATATTTGACCCAAAATTTTACCGCAAGGCCTGACATCAGTGACAACCCACTGGAAGATGCAGAACTCACGTTCTACACGGACGGTAGTTGTCACAGACAGTCAGACTCGGGAGACTTGTGTACTGGATACGCAGTCGTAGATGACCAAGACACCATAGAAGCTGAACCGCTAGGCCCACCTCACTCAGCCCAGGTTGCTGAACTGGTCGCCCTAACCAGAGCATGTGAATTGGCTAAGGGTAAGTCAGCCAATATCTACACCGATTCTAGATACGCATTCGGGGTAGTCCATGATTTCGGAGCCCTATGGCGCCTCAGAAATTTCATGACGGCAGCTGGTACACCGGTAGCGCATTCAGCCCACATAAAAAGGCTTCTAACAGCGATACAGGAACCCGACAGAGTGGCTGTTATCAAATGTAAAGCACACACATATAGCCAAGACCCGGTATCACTTGGTAACAGCCGAGCAGACGAAGCTGCTAAGTTAGCAGCTGCTACCCCCATACAGACAGACACCACACAATTAATGGTATTTAATACCATTAACACACAGAAGTTGTGTGACATGCAAAATTTGTGTTCCACACAGGAAAAGGCAGTCTGGAAGGCAAAGGGATGTGGCCAAGAGTCCTCAGGACTCTGGACGGATGGACATGGTAAACCAGTGGCCCCCAGAGCATATCTTCCATGTCTGGCTGAGGCAGCTCACGGGCTGACTCATCTAGGCAAGGAGGGGATGTGCAAATTGGTAAGAGCCTATTGGTGCGCCCCAGGATTCTCCTCTCATGCGAGTAAAAGAGCAATGTCATGCCTTACCTGTTTGAGAAAGAATATTGGAAAGGCAATACCTACAGAACCATCCCATATCCCACCTGCCGGCGGCCCTTTCCAGGTAATACAAATTGACTTCATTCAATTACCCCCTTGTCGGAATTTGAAATATGTACTTGTTTGTATAGATGTTTTCTCGAATTGGGTCGAAGCATTTCCTGCAGCTACAAATACCGCTATGTTTACAGCTAAGAAAATTGTGCAGGAATTTGTATGTAGATATGGTATCCCTAGAATAATCGAAAGTGATAGGGGTACCCATTTTACAGGTGATGTCTTTCAAGGAATGTGTAAGTTGATGGGAATTGATAGCAAGCTGCACACTCCGTACCGTCCACAGGCGAGTGCGAAGGTCGAAAGAGTGAACAGCACTATTAAAAATAAATTGAGTAAAGTGATGGCAGAGACAGGATTGACATGGCCAGAAGCTTTACCCATTGTATTGTACAGTATCAGAACCACTCCCAGGTCCCCTCTTAATCTGTCCCCCTTTGAAATCTTATTTGGTCGACAACCGCATGTCATGATTAACCCTCAGGATGATTTGAAATGTAACAGTGAAGTAACTGTAAAGTACTTGATTAACATGAGTAAACAGTTAAGGAATCAAAATGATAATCTGAAGTTGGTGATTCCTGATCTACCTGATAGTAATTGTCATGACATTGAACCTGGGGATTATGTAATGATACGGAATTTTCTACGCTCAGGTTGCCTTATTGACAGATGGGAAGGACCATACCAGGTCTTATTGACTAGCACTACGGCATTGAAGGTTGCTGAGAGAGAGACTTGGGTCCATTCATCCCACTGCAAGAAGGTTGCTGATCCAGGGAAGTCCCGTGATAAGGAACAGACGGTAGAGGTTGTATCACTGGAGTGTCTGTTCCAGGAGGACTGAGGCGGCACCTGAGCCTTGAAGACCGAGAGCTGTTGTCGACTCCCCACTCCCTTTTATTGTTTTCTCCACTTCCCATCCCCTCTCCCTCAAATGTATTTTTCCTCCTCATTCTTCTTCGTCTCCTCCTCAAAGATGGACTTGCCCCAAGAGACTGTGATCCGGATTTTCCTGTTGACCATGATGTTGACCAGAGCAGTCTGTTCCGGCGAGAGTACCATGGAGGTCGAGAGAGGTTCTGGAATGGGTTCCGATTATGATGATGGAGGCGTAGTTTTCCAAGATCAACCTAACCAACAAGCAAAGGCGAGTATCAGAAAACGATCCGATAGCATTGACCATAGAAGAAATTGTGACGGATTGTTAGCTGAAGAAAATTGTATCTGTAGGCTCTGTAACAATGTCATTGAAGATGGGTGCATTAAGAAATGCCAATCCAGTTTTAATATCCATATGGACCGACATCCATTGAGTGATTATCACTCCTTAGTGGGTAATGTATTAAACAAAACAGATTGTTGGGTATGCTCTCAAGTACCTCAGGGTCATAGCAAATCAGGGCTAGTACCATTTCCTTTAACGATAGGGGAGGTACTTGAGTTAAATGGTGGGAGACCGGTGGACCGGAGGTTTAATATCTCCAGCCCTCCTAGTTTGAAGCTCCACCAATACCACGTGGATAGGTCCCTATTATGTTTTAACATCTCCAATCCCAGAAAGCCGGGAAATTGGGAAGTATCATGGAGTAACCACACCATGACCTTTTCACATAGAGCAGATAGAATGCCTACAGATACAGAGCTTGTACGCCACATAGCCAGTAGAGGAAAATCTTTCCGGTATAGATACACCCTAGGAAATAGGATTACTAGAGTTGGAGAAGTATCACCAGGATACTGTGCACATATCGTACAACCTGATACGTGCATTAAGCAGATGGAAGAATTAGGGCTAGGAGATTTCACCTGGAAGGTGTGTAATATGGTAATGTCTTTCTCCGTCCCATATGTTCTCCCCGATGATGCATATTTCATATGCGGGAGAAAGGCGTACAAGTGGCTTGCCCCAAACTCTGAAGGATTGTGTTATATTGGAAGAGTATTGCCTGAAGTGATGACTGTAACACATGATAAAATGAAAGACATACACCGTGGTGCCCAAGCTCCTTATACTCACACTCATTACGAGCACCTCGTTAAAAGACAACTGTCAGAAAGGTTAGAGCATCCGGCCTCTGATCTGATCCATGAATCCACCGGGATTCAGGTTCTGGTGGCGTTAGATTTCACTCGCACCGCTCGAGGAGTGATGAATTATAGATACATTTCCGCACTTGCCAATTTGTTAGATAATATCACTGAAATGTATGATGACACGTTTAGATACACTGGAAGAGAACTCCAAGCTTATAAAACAGAACTGGTACAGCATAGAATGGTTCTTAATTACCTCACAGCAGTGACAGGCGGATATTGTGTTACATTGGCAACACAGTACGGCATAAAGTGTTGCACGTATATCACAAATAGCACCGAGGATCCGGTCGAGGTCATAGACCAAAAGATGGACGATATTCTCCAATTGAAGTGGGAATTTCGCCGAAAACACAATCTCACTCTTGCTGCTGTAGGTAATGAGCTGACTGGTTGGGTGTCATGGTTGAACCCGCGAAATTGGTTCTCTGGTTTAGGAGACTGGGCTCAAGGAGTCATAATGGATGTTGGAAAGTTTCTCCTATGTATTTTAGGTGTCGTTATATCGATTGGATTGATATTTAGATGCGGGCAGGCTTTAATGAGGTGCAAACAAAGTACCAGAGTGATGAGTTTGAGGAGTGAGGAAACTGTAATTAACCTGGATTTGATTTACGACCCAACGATAGAAACAATGATGTGATGAAAATGCGATTTCTACGGTCCGTTTCTTTCACCTGTTTTTCTGGTTTTTCTCCAAGATAACAAGACCCCCTTGGACGAGGAAGTTGATGAGACGCTATACAGACAACGGATAGACCAAAGACGAAGTTTTGACCACTTGAGATATGGACACTTGATGAACTTTGCCATGGATCCCCAGTTTCCCTAGAATTCTTAAAATTACGCTAGCCCAACATTTTTTGTAAATCTAATGGCATTGACAAAGCTTATTGCTCACGCTTAATGAGCAAAACAGCGCAAAGAAGACGACTTTCAACTGATACCGAACAAAACTTCAACCGACAGATGTACATTAACCTGACATAGAATACCACCGCATTTACCGTAATTATGTCTTTTCTTCATTTCTACAACCCTCAGGTAATGACACACATAGTATAGGGAATACAGGCACAGATATCAGCAATCACATATTCCCCCATTCATGTATCATCAACTAAAATGTGCTCCCCATTTTGTTCAAAATCCGAAAAGAGCTCGGTAAAGTTTGACAGCCCATCCACAGACCTGTACCACGGGATAAGAAGGAATTCAAATGTATACTTCGCAATACCTCGAAGCTTGATTTACAACACGTACGGCACGATGATACATGACCCCCCAAACATGGACTCATACACACATGCTTCTGCTATCACACTAGGTCATACCCTCTTCACACCTACTCCTCTCTCCTCCCTTACCCAACCATGGAAATGAATTAACCCCTGACATATATTTTTCTCCTTTTGAAATGTTTTCAGGAAGTGGCAGTTATTATTGACTGCCAAAGGGTGGACTGTCAAAGTCAGAAAAATATCTCTATGCACACTACCATATTTGCACCTCACACAGATCCGTGCTGCGCATGCGTACGCTCTCCCGTACGTGCGCATACTCACAGTCGCGGGCACCCGCAGGCGCATGGTATACGTATTTACGGTAGAGTTTATGCGATCGTAGCGTGCGACTCAATCATTACATATTTTCACTAATAATGTATTTTGTAGATTATGGTCCCTTTGATAGAATCTGAAAGTTTGGTTAATATAGAATGTTCATGAACAGAGGAATCCCTCTTTGTTTGATATGAAGGGTCAGATAGGAGTAATACAGTGGTGTTTAGTATCCATCGGAAGAGTATAAAATTAGCGATATTCCGGTGTTGGTTTGAAGCAGATCAATCGCTCGTGCGAATAGTTATGGACATAAGAAGTTTATGAACATTTACTTTATTTGCACTTTATTACCCATGCGGCGGGAAACCCAGTTTCCCTCCCACCTGAGCAGTTGGAAATAGTCACAGCCCACCTGTATGAATCAACCTATGACCTTTTGTTATAATGCGAAGCCGAATTCCTGTGTCCAATGAACAATGAGATTGTAGGGACCATTGAATTGTATTGTGTGTGAGGCATAAATAGCAGGCCGACCATATCCAACTTCACTCTCTTCAACGGTTCTCATTGCTGATAATCGGGAGCTGGATATCGAGGCGCATGCGATCGTTCCCCTTGTGCGTAAGTTTTCTCCGTAATCATATTGTCTTACTGTGAGCCATCTCTCTCTCTCTCTCTCTCTACTCTTTCTCTCGTATTTTCCTTAAATTGTATTGTATTTTATTTCCTGTGTAGTTTATCTGGTTAGTTGGTTTATGTTATACTGTAGTGTATGCTTTGTACTGTGATTCTTTTTACAAGTAATAGTCATAATACACATAATAGGTTTCGGACCCTAAGCCCAGGTATCTGTGTATTCTTTATAGTGTTAAGTATTCTCTGAGCGTCGGTGACGCTCAAGCAGCTTTGTAGTTAATCAGGTTACACAAGGTTGCACTTACACTTTGTCTCTACACTAAGGTTTACTGTGTATTTCATTGTTAGAGGTATAGATATAAAGGTTTAACGTTGTGAGCGTCTGCATCGCTGGTGATCTCCTCGTGGTCCCGAGCGCTGCTACGCTATAGCGAATCATTACGATAAGTCAACAGCCAATAGTCTGCCTGCCTGCGATCACCTGGCCGTGAGTGAACGTGACGCCTGAGCATCTCGATCACGGCTAAGCGATCGATACGCAACTTGCGTACCCTTACGGTACTTCTTACGTAGATAGCGTACAGTGTTCTTAGACCTCATAAAGGGTTATATACACGATAAATATTTAGCTTTATCAGGACTGATGCAGGACAACACAGCACCACTGCAATGGACTGGACATATACAGCAGCACTGGACATATGGCAGCAGAGGACACCACCACTGTGACTGGACTGATGCAGCACAAGACATTAACACTGTACTGATGCTGGACAACACAGCACCAGTGCAATGGATTTGACTTATACAGCAGCACTGGACATATGGCAGCAGAGGACACCAGCACTGTGACTGGACTGATGCAGCACAAGACACTAACACTGAACTGATGCAAGACACTCTCCAATGCCGGAGTGAAAATGGCGGGGACGCGCGGCTCCTTATATGGAATCCAAACCACGCGAGAATCCGACCACGGGATGATGACGTTTTGCCTCGTTCTGGTTTCCGAGTCAGGCAGGAAAACCCGAGCCTGACTCAGATCTGGGCTTGGGTAGTGAAGTTCGGGGGGGTTCGGTTCTCTGAGAACCGAACCCGCTCATCTCTAATTATAAAGTGGTAAAAAATGAACTGGAGGGCATAATATGAAGGGGCACTGTAATGTGGCACAATATGAAGTTGAGGCACTATATGCCATAATATGAATTGGGGGTACTGTGTAATAGCATAATGTGTACTGGCAGCCCTACAACATGTCCAAATGTGAACTATGGCACTACTATGGTTCATAAAATAAACTAGGGCACTACTATGGAACATAACATTAACCAAGGATCTACTATGGTTCAGAAAATTAACTAGGGCCCTATTATAGGCATAAAAACACTGAACACCCTAGCACCGGTCCTGGATGTAAGGTTGCCATTAAGCCCCGTCCCCTTACAAGCAAGACATACAAGGAATCCGGACTGCTCCGAACATGGGGGATCCACGGCTAGGGTATTCCCGCCAGACTTGGATCGAGGCCGAATGCTTCTTCCTGACATCAGATTCTCAAGAGCAATGGATTCTATATAAGGCGTCATGGGCAGGAATCGGTGCTATTTCACTCAACGCACGCTGCCGACTGTACTCTGCTGTTAGGCTGTGCTGTGTCCAGATACTTGCCGTGCTCTATACTGTATATGGGCACGCTGACGACTGCTGCGCTGTACTCTGTTGTTTAGGCTGGTTGTGCTGTGTCCATTTAGAGACTGGCTGTCTTCTTTAGTAACTGTAAACAGGGGCACGATGCTGTTAGTTGTGCTATACTCTGCTGTAAATTGTACTGTTTGGTGTGCTTTACCTTAGTGCACTTTGTTCAAGTGCATGTATAAGCCCTGTGGTCCATGCAGTTTGAACCAAGCTGCAAGTAAAAAAAAAAACATAAAAATACTGACAGTTGGTTTAGGAAGGAAAGGATGGAGGATCTTGGCATGCTTTAAATTGTGCAAAAGGTAGTGGAGATTAAGGATTTGGAGGTCATAATCAGAAACATTGGGGTAAATTTACTAACATTCGTTATTGAGCCAATTTCAGGTGAGATCAATCTCCCACAAGAGTAACCCCAATTAACCCTGCGGTCTACCGCAGACCGCAGAATTCCCACCATAGAGTATAATGGAGGATCGCGATTCTCCATTATAGCCTATGCGCTCTGCCTGATTGACAGTGTGTGAAAAAAACATATATACATATATACAAAAACATATAAATAAAATATAAAAACAAAAATAATAAAAGAAACTTGTGTGTGTTCAGAGCCAGGCTGTCCCCTACTGCATTAATAAATATAAGCACTGTGAGTCCGCATTGTGATTTGTCATTTGTGAAAAAAGTTTAAAAAAAAAGGGGTTTTTTTGTACAACTTGTGTGTGTAGTAGTAGGTGCCATGCCACTGCGGTAATAAATAAAAGCACTGTGAGTCTATATGGATCACGATCAGTCGATAGAAGAGCAGGACTTCAACCTGCTGTTCCTGCTGCCAGTCATGATGATCGTAATAATAGTGTATACTGTAGTACTTCAGCATTACCTAAAGCTGGTGCTCAAGGGCATGTAGGGTTTAAGAAAGGGCACCTGAAATCAAAACAATACTGTACAATGCTAAAGAAAAACATTACCTCTAATAAAGGCAAATGAAGTTTATTGCAGGAAAATATCAAATTGCCAGCACTGGAATCCACCATAAAAGAAGTCTCAGTACTTTGTTGCACTGGGTGGCAAAAGTCTTCCTCATAGAATTTGCAGTTCGTTTTTATGTCTTTTTCACATTTCATTAGCTGCAACTTCAAATGGTTTCAGTAACTTGAATAATACAGAGGGTATTCACCAGTGTGCTGAAGTAAGGAACATTAACTATCCTCTTCCTGTGTTATAGCCTCTTGTGTACATTTTGATGGCTTGTTGCTATTCCTCTATTCGCTTAAGCATATAAAGGGTGTCATTCCACCTGGTCACTACCGTTAGCTTCAGTTGGTGGCATGGCAAATGGAACTGTTCTTGTAGACGCTGTAATCTTCTACATGAAGAATGCCGAAAATTTACCAAAATTTTTCAGGCCACAGACAGCATCTCCTGCACGCCCATGTAATTTTTTAAACAATTCTGAACCATCAAGTTTATTGTATGGGCAAAACATGGGAGGTGTTCAAATTCACCCACTATTACTCTCATAATATCACATGCGTTATTGGAAATTATAAATCCTCCTGAGAGTCTTAGCGGGGTAAGCCATCTTACTATGACATCCTTGAGTTTTTCTAACAGGTTGACAGTGACACTGGTATGCCTCTTAGTGAAGCCGGTGATACAGAGAGTAGCCTGCTTGTGAATGAGCTGGCGTTGTGTGTTAGATACTGCTGCTGCTGAAGGTGATACACCAGGGACGTGCGGTGAGTTAATTGGCTCAGGAGGCACTGGCTAGCACCAGAGCCAGATTTACATGCAATATATGAGCCAAAGCGTACATCTGGGTATTATACACAGGTGAGTCAAAACTCTGGCACAAACGTTAGTATGACAGGAAAGTCTCTGCCTCACCTGCCTCATCCCACCGCATGTCACTGTGATACACCCACCCAGTGGGCTGTCACAGTCATGTAATCTTTAGTGTGACCAGTACAGCTTGTCCACATACTGTATCTGTGGTTAAGTGGATAGTGGGTACAATGACATTTTGTAGGCCAATAATTATTTTTTTTAAACCTCCCAGTACAGGGGATGCACTCAAAATTCCAGCACCGGAATCCAGAATGCTGGTGCTGGAACTCCAACATCACGTGGAATGCCGACGCCGGAATCCCGACCACTGACATCCTGAACATAAATATTCTGGGGTATCCTACATTTTGCCTGTGGAGGGGGAGGGGGGCTTAGGTTTAGGCTTTAGAGTGATGGTTAGGCTTATGAGCTGCGGAATAGGGAGGGTTAGGCTGCGAGGTGGGGGTGTTAGAGTTAGGCACCACCGGGGAGGGTTAGGGTTAGGCTGCGAGGTGGGGATGTTAGGGTTAGGCACCACTGGGGAGGGTTAGGCTGTGGATGGGGGGAAAGGTTAGGGTTAGACTTAGGGAAGGGAGGGTTAGGCTGTGGGGAAGAGGGTTGGGTTTAGGTACCACCAGAGAGGGTTAGGGTAAGGCTGCAGGGGGGGATGAAATTGAGATGGAATTTGGTAGCGGGGACACAGTTCCTCTAATGCCAGATGCATTGATGGGCTGCTGGCCATACTATCCCCCTCCTCCCTCATACATTTTCTTAGACAATCAAACAATTAAATGAGCTAACTAGTCAATCCTTCTTTCTTTTACAGCAACTGAGACAAAAGTCCATAAAAGAAAAAAATATTTTTGCTCATTAATACTGTCCCCAATGCTGATTAAAATTTTCAAAATAAAACACTTACATTTCCTTTTGTATCAACCCTTCTGTCCTTTCCCTGCCTTCCACTCCATACATTCTCCACCTCTGATCTAGTTCTTGATTAATGAAAGCATCCTTGCAGAGCCGGCCAAAGGCAAACTAGGCAATTGCCTAGGGCATTTGATATGCCTAGGGGCATCAGCAGCTTCTGCTGATTAAAATGATATGCGGCATGCCTATATTCTGTGTGTAGCATTTCATATGCAGATACAGCCACAGTCTCACACAGTATATAGGCATACTGCATATCATTTTAATCAGCAGAAGCTGCTTGTGCATCCTAGCCACATAACAATGCAAATAAGATGCATTTTCATAAAAAAAGGTGCCCGACGTTAGCATTGAGGCAAGATTTATGAGGACACATCTGTAGTCAAGCAGAGGCAGAGGTCACAGTGTTAGTGGCAGTGTGAGTGCTGTGTGCATGTGAGTGGGTTGGTTGTGCAGTAGTGTTCGGAATATGAGTTAGGAGCATTATGTATGTCATGTAAAAATGCATTATTAATGTGCAACATATGTGTAAGCGGCACTATGTGTGTCATTATGTGTATAAGGGCATTAATAATGTGCGGCATATGTGTAAGGCGCATTATGGGGGTAATTCCAAGTTGATCGCAGCAGGAATTTTGTTAGCAGTTGGGCAAAACCATGTGCACTGCAGGGAAGGCAGATTTAACATGGGCAGAGAGAGTTAGATTTTGGTGTGGTGTGTTCAATCTGCAATCTAATTTGCAGTGTAAAAATAAAGCAGCCAGTATTTACCCTGCACAGAAACAAAAGATCCCACCCAAATCTAACTTTCTGCACGTTATATCTGCCTCCCCTGCAGTGCACATGGTTTTGCCCAAATGCTCACAAAATTCCTGCTGCGATCACCTTGGAATTACCCCCTATGTTTATAAGGACATTAATAATGTATCTCATATGTGTAAGGGGCATTACTCTGTGGCATTATGTGTATAAGGTGCTCTACTATGCGGCGTTGCGTATAGAAAGGGCACTACTGTGTCGTCTAATGTGAATAAAGAGCAATAGGGTGTGGTGTAATGTGAATAAGGAGCAATTCAGTGTGATGTAATGTGAATAAGGGGCTCTACTGTGAGGATAATATTTATAAGGTAAAGTGATACTACTGTGGGATGTAATATGAATTATGGACACTATCACATGATCAAATGTGAATAAAGTTGCAGTACTGTGTGGTGTAATTGGAATTGGGGTTACTATTGTGTGGCCATGCCCCCTGCCAGCAAAAACACACCCCTTTTTGGGCTGAGCGCCAAATATGCGAACTGCTCCTATTTAAACTATAGGGGGTACAAACACCAAAATAAGGACTGCTATGGGTGAGGGGTGCTGGTGCTGGGAAAGAGGTGCAAGGTCAGAGGCGGAACCAGTGGTGGTGCTAGGGGGCATCAGCCAAAATCTTGCCTAGGGCATCATGTTGGTTAGGGCCGGCTCTGGTATACTGTATCTGGCTTCCATGCGGTAGTTGTCCATTATTTCAGCTTCCATTGACCTTTTCGAAAGCGGTAGAAGTTATCGATTCTTTATTTATTTTTTTCCCCTATTTTTAATTTTCTCCTGCATAGCCCAGTAAAATGTTGCAATGTTAAGTATGGGCTTGTGCCTTCTGGGGGTCCACTTCTTCACCAAACCCAGCCAAATCTCATACTAACCCTCTGTTCCACGATCTCTATGTACCCCATCTGTGTCACCCATGTCTGTCTACCCCTCCCCTTTAGATTGTAAGCTCTCACGAGCAGGGCCCTCTTCCCTCATGTGCTTATCCTTTGTCTTACTTTAATAATCTTCAACTGTACCACATCCAGCAGTCTTCTGCCACCTGATACTTATTCCAGTGTCATCTGCTGATGTAACTATGTTTATTTACCCTGTACTTGTCCTATACTGTCATCAACTGTAAGTTGCTGTTTTCCTGTTTGATTATTTATGTACTCTGTAATTGGGCGCTGCGGAACCCTTGTGGCGCCATATAAATAAAGGATAATAATAATATAGGGTGTATAATCCCCAGGTGTATCTCACACATCACACAGTACAGTATATAGGGTGTTTAATCCCCAGGTGTATCTCACACATTGGTCAATACAGATTAAAGGATGTATAATCACCAGGTGTATAACACACATCGCACAGTACAGTATATAGGGTGTATAATCCCCAGGTGTATCTCACACATTGCTCAGTACAGATTACAGGATGTATAATCACCAGGTTTATAACACACATCGCACAGTACAGTATATAGGGTGTATAATCCCAAGGTGTATCTCACACATCGCTCAGTACAGTATACAGGGTGTATAATCACCAGGTGTATCACAAACGTTGCACAGTACAGTATACAGGGTGTATAATCCCCAGGTGTATCTCACACATCGCTCAGTACAGATTACAGGATGTATAAAATCACCAGGTGTATAACACACGTCGCACAGTACAGTATACATACTGGTCACAACAATGCAGCAGATATTGAGCACTGATCAGGACACTAGAAGTGACACAGAGCTGCAAGATACAGCAATGGCCTACTGTACTATATATGTATACTGATGGTCACCAAAATGCTGCACTGTCCTACTATATACTGCTCACAATAATGCAGCACAGAGATAGTATACTCGACACAGAGCTGCAAGATACAGCAATGGCCTACTGTACTGTACTATATATATATACTGCTGGTCACCAAAATGCTGCACTGTCCTACTATATACTGCTCACAATAATGCAGCACAGAGATAGTATACTTGACACAGAGCTGAGCACAGATATTTGCAGCACACTGAGCACAGATATGGAGCGTTTTCAGGCAGAGAACGTAGATATTTTCAGCACACTGAGCACAGATATTTGCAGCACACTGAGCACAGATATTTGCAGCACACTGAGCACAGATTACGGAGCTTTTCAGGGAGAGAACGCAGCCACGTCCTTTCCGTTCAATCTCCAATGCACGAGTGAAAATGGCAGCGACGCGCGGCTCTTTATATAGAATACGAATCTCGCGAGAATCCGACAGCGAGATGATGACGTTCAGGCGCGTTCGGGTTAACTGAGCAAGGCGGAAAGATCCGAGGCTGCCTCGGACCCATGTAAAATAGGTGAAGTTCGGGGGGGTTCGGATCTCGGAGAACCGAACCCACTCATTTCTAATATATATATATATATATATATATATATATACACACACACACACACACACACACACACACCCACACACCCACACACACACACACACACACACACATCCTCAAAAAACAACGACTGGGGTGTCCACTCCAATGACAAAGCATTGTAATTATAGAGAAATAATAGAGGCACTCTCCATATTTTCCAAATATGCAAAAAATGTTCTTATTTATTATGATATACGTTACATGATCCACTTGAATAGTATCCTATAGAGTGAAAAGAAGGGAAAAAGTGGTTTAGCTTTAAGGCCCATACACACTAGAAGACTTGAAAGATGTGAGCGATTAACAAATTGGAAGATGAACGATTTCCCTTGAACTCCCTGACAAACGAGATTGAGTGTACAAACTGAGCGATATTACAAACGATCTGAACGATGAATGATCAGCTCTTCTGGGATTGAGGGGATTGAGCAGCATGCATGGAAGACTAACGACCTGCTTCAAACGAGCGCGGGTGCATGCATCGTTCGCTGTGTACACACTAGACGATTTGAGCGATAGATCGTTCAAAACCATAGTTATCGCTCAAATTGATGGAAAAAATCTTCTAGTATGTATGGCCCTTTACAGCACATGTCCAGGCAGACATCTTATGTAGCATTCCATTAAGTTGTAAAATGACAGCACCAGGTCATTAATGTGGACTTGAATGGCTGCAACAGTAATGGTGGGTGCACACTAGGCAAATTTGTAAACAATATCGCTCATTTTTACCCTCCTGAGCGATTTTGTTTTCGGCCAGCGATGGCTGATGCGCGCTCCCGGGGGTCATCTGTACATGCAGCTCAATCTGACTATATCATCAGATGCTGTATGTTCAGGACAGTCGTGGCATTATGTCACTGTGCGATATCGCTTGCGATATTGCATAGTGTGTATGCACTGTGTTGGCGGCCCGGCACAGGAGGGTAAAAACTATACGATATCCAGGGGTTAAAGTGAGCCGGAAAAGGGCGAACTGCGTTTCGTCAGTTCCATTTGGAAATGGAACGCAGTTACGCCTCCTCCGGCTCACCTAACCCGATGTGTGCCCAGCGCCGCAGGGCGATGGTGGGTGCCCAATGAGATTGTGTTGCCAGAAGGTGCCTAGCTCCCTCTCCACAGCGGAAGCCGGTGGCAGGAGCTCACTACTGAGCTCTGGCTTCCGGCTTCCAGCTCTGTCAGGGGGGGAGGGAGGCACCAAAGGAAACTTTCGCCCTGGGCGCCACAAGGTCTAGACCCGGCGCTACTGCACATACTGCCTCTGTAAGCTGTCCTACTTAGTAAATATGTATACATAATTAAAAATACAAAATGTAGCTATTTAATCATTCTATTAAATTGGTTATTATCAAACAAGGGCTTATAAAGTATAAACAATAATAAAATTAGGCGGGTGGGGGCGGCCGTTACTGTTTTGCCTAGGGGCAACCTTACCCCTAAATCTGTCCCTGGCGATATCGCTCATAGAGCGTACCGCATAGAGTGTACCTACCATAACATATTATAATGCAGCTTAGTAAATGAGATTTTGCTGTGTAAAAAATGATGATTGTAGGTAGGGGCGTAGCCAGAGCTTTGTGGGCCCCATAGCAATATTTTGAAGGGGCACCCGTCCCAATGCTTCTAGAGAGACACTTCTCTGCAGCAGTTATTAATCTTATGCCCTATAATAGTGCCCTAGTTCATTTTCAGAACCATAGTAGAGCCTTATTTAATGTTATGGCCCATAGTAGTGACCAAGTTTCTTTTATGAATCGTAGTGCTTAAGTTCACCCTATGTCACATTTCAGAGCTGTCGGTATACATCATGTCGCACAGTACCCTCAATTTATATTATGATATATAGTGCTCCCCATTCATATTGTGCCTCATTACAGTGCCCCGGTTCATATTATAAAACATTAAAATGCCCCCCAGTTAATTTTATACCACAGTACAATGAGCAGGTCCAGGGGCATACCTAGAGATATTGCAGGCCCCAAGGAAAAAAGTTTGAAAGGTACCCCTAAGTACCACCCAATGGCAAAAAATGTATATAAACACATGTAACTTTGGCACGGAAGGTGGGCCCCTCTCAGCTCTGGGCCCCATAGCAACTGCACTGCCTGCACCTATGATAGCTACACCCTTGATTGTAGGCGATTTTACATTTCTAGTTAGTAGTATGTTTAAGGAGTACAGATTTTAATATTGTCTTTCTGTGTACCATAGGGAAAAAAACATTTCTTCAGAGGAGTATTGTAATTAGTTAGTGGGAAAGAATGATATAATAATCATTGCTAAAAGTGATGCTTCCTCACTGACAAGTAATCACAGGCATTGCTGCCTTCTAATTACTTTCTCTTCTCCCAGAAAGAATGGTGCTTAGGGACCAATATATGTAGTGATTGACTGGGCATGTTTAGTTCAAATGTAACCTAATATTTCTCTTTTACTGGTGAATGATTGCTCCTATCCTAAACTCACACATGGATAATAATTCACTAAATGATCTCTGCAGGAAAAGGCAAGTCTCCAGCTGTCCTGGAATTCCAGGAGATCCCTATAGAATTTCTGCACTTACCTGGAACTCGTTGGAGCTTGAGAAAGTGTTATGATGTCTTGTAAACTGACACACATAAACTGTGTGTACATTTACATTATATACATCAGTAAAGTTCAACCCAGTAATACAGTACGTACAGTACATGGACCAAAACTCACAATTTCGCCTAGTAACGTTCTGAACAGGGTACGATGAGTGTGTGTAAGTACTGCAAGTATTTCATAGCTGTATAAAGATAACAAATGTGCAGAAGCCGAGAGAAATTAATGATGTTCCTTGGAGTTAGTTACAGATCACAGTCATCTTTACTGAGTAAGTAGTGATCAAGAAAAAGAAAACAGAATTAGATGATGTTTAATATAAAATATGTAGTATGCAATGAAAAAACTCTGTCTTTCAATATAAATGCATCTATGTACAGTCATATATTAGAAAATAACATAGAATTTACATTCATGGAAAAAACAAAAACATGTGGCAGGATGTAATTCTCTGGAGTTCAGGGTCAGCACTGCAGAAATTACCTGGAACATGGCACAATAGCCACGTTCCCGAAGATCTACGCATGCGCAGTAGAGAAACCACTGGAAACATGGCGTGGTTGCCATGTTCCTGTAGACATGCCAATGAGCTGAGTATTACTCACAACTGCACCAATGAGATATGGGGATAATTAGTGATGAGCGGGTTCGGTTTCTCGGAAACCGAACCCCCCCCCCGAACTTCACGCTTTTTACACGGGTCCGAGGCAGACTCGGATCTTCCCGCCTTGCTCGGCTAACCCGAGAGTGCCCGTACGTCATCATCCCACTGTCGGATTCTCGCGAGGCTCGTATTCTATCGCGAGACTCGGATTCTATATAAGGAGCCGCGCGTCGCCGCCATTTTCACACGTGCATTGAGATTGATAGGGAGAGGACGTGGCTGGCGTCCTCTCCATTTAGAATAGAAATAGATAGTGAGAGTGAGACACTTGATTTACTGGAGCTTAGGAGTACTCAGAGAGTGCAGAGTTTACTAGTGACTGACCAGTGACCACCAGTGCAGTTTTATTATTATTTAATATAATCCGTTCTCTGCCTGAAAAAAAAACGATACACAGTGACACAGTATACCATATCTGTGCTCAGCCTCAGTGTGCTGCATCATCTATATATATCTGACTGTGCTGAGTGTTCACTGCTCACACAGCTTAATTGTGGGGGAGACTGGGGAGCAGTTATAGCAGGAGTGCATATATTTTACAGTGCACACTTTTGCTGCCAGAGTGCCACTGTCAGTGTGACTGACCAGTGACCACCAGTATATTGTGATTGTCTGCCTGAAAAAGTTAAACACTCGTCGTGTGGTGTTTTTATTCTATAAACGCATTCTGCTGACAGTGTCCAGCAGGTCCGTCATTATATAATATATACCTGTCCTGCAGTAGTGATATATATATATTTTTTATATCATTATCATCCAGTCTATACTAGCAGCAGACGCAGTACGGTAGTCCACGGCTGTAGCTACCTCTGTGTCGGCAGTCGCTCGTCCATAATTGTATACCTACCTGTGGTGGTTTTTTTTTTTTTTTCTATCTTCTTCATACTAGTAGTTAACTTTAGGAGTCTGCAGTGCTGACAGTGTCCAGCAGGTCCGTCATTATATAATATATACCTGTCCGGCTGCAGTAGTGATATATATATATTTTTTATATCATTATCATCCAGTCTATATTAGCAGCAGACGCAGTACGGTAGTCCACGGCTGTAGCTACCTCTGTGTCGGCAGTCGCTCGTCCATCCATAAGTATACTAGTATCCATCCATCTCCATTGTTTACCTGAGGTGCCTTTTAGTTGTGCCTATTAAAATATGGAGAACAAAAATGTTGAGGTTCCAAAAATAGGGAAAGATCAAGATCGACTTCCACCTCGTGCTGAAGCTGCTGCCACTAGTCATGGCCGAGACGATGAAATGCCATCAAAGTTGTCTGCCAAGGCCGATGCCCAATGTCATAGTACAGAGCATGTAAAATCCAAAACACCAAATATCAGTAAAAAAAGGACTCAAAAATCTAAAATAAAATTGTCGGAGGAGAAGCGTAAACTTGCCAATATGCCATTTACCACACGGAGTGGCAAGGAACGGCTGAGGCCCTGGCCTATGTTCATGGCTAGTGGTTCAGCTTCACATGAGGATGGAAGCACTCAGCCTCTCGCTAGAAAAATGAAAAGACTCAAGCTGGCAAAAGCACAGCAAAGAACTGTGCGTTTTTCGAAATCACAAATCCACAAGGAGAGTTCAATTGTGTCGTTTGCGATGCCTGACCTTCCCAACACTGGACGTGAAGAGCATGCGCCTTCCACCATTTGCACGCCCCCTGCAAGTGCTGGAAGGAGCACCCGCAGTCCAGTTCCTGATAGAGATGAGCGCCTGAAATTTTTCGGGTTTTGTGTTTTGGTTTTGGGTTCGGTTCCGCGGCCGTGTTTTGGGTTCGAACGCGTTTTGGCAAAACCTCACCGAATTTTTTTTGTCGGATTCGGGTGTGTTTTGGATTCGGGTGTTTTTTTCCAAAAACACTAAAAAACAGCTTAAATCATAGAATTTGGGGGTCATTTTGATCCCAAAGTATTATTAACCTCAAAAACCATAATTTACACTCATTTTCAGTCTATTCTGAATACCTCACACCTCACAATATTATTTTTAGTCCTAAAATTTGCACCGAGGTCGCTGTGTGAGTAAGATAAGCGACCCTAGTGGCCGACACAAACACCGGGCCCATCTAGGAGTGGCACTGCAGTGTCACGCAGGATGTCCCTTCCAAAAAACCCTCCCCAAACAGCACATGACGCAAAGAAAAAAAGAGGCGCAATGAGGTAGCTGTGTGAGTAAGATTAGCGACCCTAGTGGCCGACACAAACACCGGGCCCATCTAGGAGTGGCACTGCAGTGTCACGCAGGATGGCCCTTCCAAAAAACCCTCCCCAAACAGCACATGACGCAAAGAAAAAAAGAGGCGCAATGAGGTAGCTGACTGTGTGAGTAAGATTAGCGACCCTAGTGGCCGACACAAACACCGGGCCCATCTAGGAGTGGCACTGCAGTATGTATGTATAAAGAAAGAAAAAAAAAACCACGGTTAGGTGGTATATACAATTATGGACGGGCTGCCGAGTGCCGACACAGAGGTAGCCACAGCCGTGAACTACCGCACTGTACTGTGTCTGCTGCTAATATATAGACTGGTTGATAAAGAGATAGTATACTCGTAACTAGTATGTATGTATAAAGAAAGAAAAAAAAACCACGGTTAGGTCACTGGTATATACAATTATGGACGGGCTGCCGAGTGCCGACACAGAGGTAGCCACAGCCGTGAACTACCGCACTGTACACTGGTTGATAAAGAGATAGTAGTATACTCGTAACAACTAGTATGACGACGGTATAAAGAATGAAAAAAAAACCACGGTTAGGTGGTATATAATACAATTATGGTTGGACGGACTGCCTGCCGAGTGCCGACACAGAGGTAGCCACAGCCGTGAACTACCGCACTGTACACTGGTTGATAAAGAGATAGTAGTATACTCGTAACAACTAGTATGACGACGGTATAAAGAATGAAAAAAAAACCACGGTTAGGTGGTATATAATACAATTATGGTTGGACGGACTGCCTGCCGAGTGCCGACACAGAGGTAGCCACAGCCGTGAACTACCGCACTGTACACTGGTTGATAAAGAGATAGTAGTATACTCGTAACAACTAGTATGACGACGGTATAAAGAACGAAAAAAAAACCACGGTTAGGTGGTATATATTATAATACAATTATGGATGGACGGACTGCCTGCCGAGTTCCGACACAGAGGTAGCCACAGCCGTGAACTACCGCACTGTACACTGGTTGATAAAGAGATAGTAGTATACTCGTAACAACTAGTATGACTGACTATGACGGTATAAAGAATGAAAAAAAAACCACGGTTAGGTGGTATATATTATAATACAATTATGGATGGACGGACTGCCTGCCGACTGCCGACACAGAGGTAGCCACAGCCGTGAACTACCGCACTGTACACTGGTTGATAAAGAGATAGTAGTATACTCGTAACAACTAGTATGACACTATGACGGTATAAAGAATGAAAAAAAAACCACGGTTAGGTGGTATATATTATAATAATAATACAATTATGGATGGACGGACTGCCTGCCGACTGCCGACACAGAGGTAGCCACAGCCGTGAACTACCGCACTGTACACTGGTTGATAAAGAGATAGTAGTATACTCGTAACAATTAGGATGACACTATGACGGTATAAAGAATGAAAAAAAAACCACGGTTAGGTGGTAGGTATATAATAATAAATAATACAATTCTGGTCGGACGGACTGCCTGCCGTGTGCCGACACAGAGGTAGCCACAGCCGTGAACTACCGCACTGTACACTGGTTGATAAAGAGATAGTAGTATACTCGTAACAATTAGGATGACACTATGACGGTATAAAGAATGAAAAAAAAACCACGGTTAGGTGGTAGGTATATAATAATAAATAATACAATTCTGGTCGGACGGACTGCCTGCGTGTGCCGACACAGAGGTAGCCACAGCCGTGAACTACCGCACTGTACACTGGTTGATAAAGAGATAGTAGTATACTCGTAACAACTAGTATGACTGACTATGACGGTATAAAGAATGAAAAAAAAAACCACGGTTAGGTGGTATATATTATAATACAATTATGGATGGACGGACTGCCTGCCGACTGCCGACACAGAGGTAGCCACAGCCGTGAACTACCGCACTGTACACTGGTTGATAAAGAGATAGTAGTATACTCGTAACAACTAGTATGACACTATGACGGTATAAAGAATGAAAAAAAAACCACGGTTAGGTGGTATATATTATAATAATAATACAATTATGGATGGACGGACTGCCTGCCGACTGCCGACACAGAGGTAGCCACAGCCGTGAACTACCGCACTGTACACTGGTTGATAAAGAGATAGTAGTATACTCGTAACAATTAGGATGACACTATGACGGTATAAAGAATGAAAAAAAAACCACAGTTAGGTGGTAGGTATATAATAATAAATAATACAATTCTGGTCGGACGGACTGCCTGCCGTGTGCCGACACAGAGGTAGCCACAGCCGTGAACTACCGCACTGTACACTGGTTGATAAAGAGATAGTAGTATACTCGTAACAATTAGGATGACACTATGACGGTATAAAGAATGAAAAAAAAACCACGGTTAGGTGGTAGGTATATAATAATAAATAATACAATTCTGGTCGGACGGACTGCCTGCCGTGTGCCGACACAGAGGTAGCCACAGCCGTGAACTACCGCACTGTACACTGGTTGATAAAGAGATAGTAGTATACTCGTAACAATTAGGATGACACTATGACGGTATAAAGAATGAAAAAAAAACCACGGTTAGGTGGTAGGTATATAATAATAAATAATACAATTCTGGTCGGACGGACTGCCTGCCGTGTGCCGACACAGAGGTAGCCACAGCCGTGAACTACCGCACTGTACACTGGTTGATAAAGAGATAGTAGTATACTCGTAACAATTAGGATGACACTATGACGGTATAAAGAATGAAAAAAAAACCACGGTTAGGTGGTAGGTATATAATAATAAATAATACAATTCTGGTCGGACGGACTGCCTGCCGTGTGCCGACACAGAGGTAGCCACAGCCGTGAACTACCGCACTGTACTGTGTCTGCTGCTAATATAGAGTGGTTGATATTTAAAGAGATATTAGTAGTATACAACAATACTATACTGGTGGTCAGGCACTGGTCACCACTCCTGCAGCAAAAGTGTGCACTGTTAATTAATATAATTGTACTCCTGGCTCCTGCTAACAACCTGCAGTGCTCCCCAGTCTCCCCCACAATTAATTATAAGCTTTTAATTTATACATTGATGACTGTGCAGCACACTGGGCTGAGCTGAGTGCACACAGACTGAGTCACACTGTGTGACTGACTGTGCTGTGTATCGTTTTTTTTTTCAGGCAGAGAACGGATATAGCAGAGAGAAGTGAACGGATATATTATATTAAATAAAAGTTAACTAGCAACTGCACTGGTCACTGACTGTGGTAAACTAACTCTGTCTGCGACTCTGCACAATCTCTCTCTATCTAATCTATCTATCTCTATTCTAATGGAGAGGACGCCAGACACGTCCTCTCCCTATCAATCTCAATGCACGAGTGAAAATGGCGGCGACGCGCGGCTCCTTATATAGAATCCGAGTCTCGCGATAGAATCCGAGCCTCGCGAGAATCCGACAGCGTCATGATGACGTTCGGGCGCGCTCGGGTTAACCGAGCAAGGCGGGAAGATCCGAGTCGCTCGGACCCGTGGAAAAAAAAGTGAAGTTCGTGCGGGTTCGGATTCAAAGAAACCGAACCCGCTCATCTCTAGTTCCTGATAGTCAGATTGAAGATGTCAGTGTTGAAGTACACCAGGATGAGGAGGATATGGGTGTTGCTGGCGCTGGGGAGGAAATTGATCAGGAGGATTCTGATGGTGAGGTGGTTTGTTTAAGTCAGGCACCCGGGGAGACACCTGTTGTCCGTGGGAGTAATAGGGCCATTGACATGCCTGGTCAAAATACCAAAAAAATCAGCTCTTCGGTGTGGAAGTATTTCAACAGAAATGCGGACAACATTTGTCAAGCCGTGTGTTGCCTTTGTCAAGCTGTAATAAGTAGGGGTAAGGACGTTAACCACCTCGGAACATCCTCCCTTATACGTCACCTGCAGCGCATTCATCATAAGTCAGTGACAAGTTCAAAAACTTTGGGCGACAGCGGAAGCAGTCCACTGACCAGTAAATCCCTTCCTCTTGTAATCAAGCTCCTGCAAACCACCCCACCAACTCCCTCAGTGTCAATTTCCTCCTTCCCCAGGAATGCCAATAGTCCTGCAGGCCATGTCACTGGCAATTCTGACGAGTCCTCTCCTGCCTGGGATTCCTCCGATGCATCCTTGCGTGTAACGCCTACTGCAGCAACAACAGCAGCGCCAGCAGCAGTAGGCGTTACACGCAAGGATGCATCGGAGGAATCCCAGGCAGGAGAGGACTCGTCAGAATTCCACCAAGCAATTGACTGTCCAACAGTCCTTTGCGAGGAAGATGAAATATCACAGCAGTCATCCTGCTGCAAAGCGGATAACTGAGGCCTTGGCATCCTGGGCGGTGAGAAACGTGGTTCCGGTATCCATCATTACTGCAGAGCCAACTAGAGACTTGTTGGAGGTACTGTGTCCCTGGTACCAAATACCATCTAGGTTCCATTTCTCTAGGCAGGCGATACCGAAAATGTACACAGACCTCAGAAAAAGACTCACCAGTGTCCTAAAAAATGCAGTTGTACCCAATGTCCACTTAACCACGGACATGTGGACAAGTGGAGCAGGGCAGGGTCAGGACTATATGACTGTGACAGCCCACTGGGTAGATGTATGGACTCCCGCCGCAAGAACAGCAGCGGCGGCACCAGTAGCAGCATCTCGCAAATGCCAACTCTTTCCTAGGCAGGCTACGCTTTGTATCACCGCTTTCCAGAATACGCACACAGCTGAAAACCTCTTACGGCAACTGAGGAAGATCATCGCAGAATGGCTTACCCCAATTGGACTCTCCTGTGGATTTGTGGCATCGGACAACGCCAGCAATATTGTGTGTGCATTAAATATGGGCAAATTCCAGCACGTCCCATGTTTTGCACATACCTTGAATTTGGTGGTGCAGAATTATTTAAAAAACGAGAGGGGCGTGCAAGAGATGCTGTCAGTGGCCAGAAGATTTGCGGGACACTTTCGGCGTACAGGCACCACGTACAGAAGACTGGAGCACCACCAAAAACTACTGAACCTGCCCTGCCATCATCTGAAGCAAGAAGTGGTAACGAGGTGGAATTCAACCCTCTATATGCTTCAGAGGTTGGAGGAGCAGCAAAAGGCCATTCAAGCCTATACAACTGAGCACGATATAGGAGGTGGAATGCACCTGTCTCAAGCGCAGTGGAGAATGATTTCAACGTTGTGCAAGGTTCTGCAACCTTTTGAACTTGCCACACGTGAAGTCAGTTCAGACACTGCCAGCCTGAGTCAGGTCATTCCCCTCATCAGGCTTTTGCAGAAGAAGCTGGAGACATTGAAGGAGGAGCTAACACAGAGCGATTCCGCTAGGCATGTGGGACTTGTGGATGGAGCCCTTAATTCGCTTAACAAGGATTCACGGGTGGTCAATCTGTTGAAATCAGAGCACTACATTTTGTCCACCGTGCTCGATCCTAGATTTAAAACCTACCTTGGATCTCTCTTTCCGGCAGACACAAGTCTGCTAGGGTTCAAAGAACTGCTGGTGACAAAATTGTCAAGTCAAGCGGAACGCGACCTGTCAACATCTCCTCCTTCACATTCTCCCTCAACTGGGGGTGCGAGGAAAAGGCTCAGAATTCCGAGCCCACCCGCTGGCGGTGATGCAGGGCAGTCTGGAGCGACTGCTGATGCTGACATCTGGTCCGGACTGAAGGACCTGACAACGATTACGGACATGTCGTCTACTGTCACTGCATATGATTCTCTCCCCATTGAAAGAATGGTGGAGGATTATATGAGTGACCGCATCCAAGTAGGCACGTCAGACAGTCCGTACTTATACTGGCAGGAAAAAGAGGCAATTTGGAGGCCCTTGCACAAACTGGCTTTATTCTACCTAAGTTGCCCTCCCACAAGTGTGTACTCCGAAAGAGTGTTTAGTGCCGCAGCTCACCTTGTCAGCAATCGGCGTACGAGGTTACATCCAGAAAATGTGGAGAAGATGATGTTCATTAAAATGAATTATAATCAATTCCTCCGTGGAGACATTGACCAGCAGCAATTGCCTCCACAAAGTACACAGGGAGCTGAGATGGTGGATTCCAGTGGGGACGAATTGATAATCTGTGAGGAGGGGGATGTACACGGTGATATATCGGAGGATGATGATGAGGTGGACATCTTGCCTCTGTAGAGCCAGTTTGTGCAAGGAGAGATTAATTGCTTCTTTTTTGGGGGGGGTCCAAACCAACCCGTCATTTCAGTCATAGTCGTGTGGCAGACCCTGTCACTGAAATGATGGGTTGGTTAAAGTGTGCATGTCCTGTTTATACAACATAAGGGTGGGTGGGAGGGCCCAAGGACAATTCCATCTTGCACCTCTTTTTTCTTTCATTTTTCTTTGCGTCATGTGCTGTTTGGGGAGTAGTTTTTGGAAGGGCCATCCTGCGTGACACTGCAGTGCCACTCCTAGATGGGCCAGGTGTTTGTGTCGGCCACTTGGGTCGCTTATCTTAGTCACACAGCTACCTCATTGCGCCTCTTTTTTTCTTTGCGTCATGTGCTGTTTGGGGGGTGTTTTTTGGAAGGGCCATCCTGCGTGACACTGCAGTGCCACTCCTAGATGGGCCAGGTGTTTGTGTCGGCCACTTGGGTCGCTTATCTTAGTCACACAGCTACCTCATTGCGCCTCTTTTTTTCTTTGCGTCATGTGCTGTTTGGGGGGGGGGTTTTGGAAGGGCCATCCTGCGTGACACTGCAGTGCCACTCCTAGATGGGCCAGGTGTTTGTGTTGGCCACTAGGGTCGCTTATCTTAGTCACACAGCTACCTCATTGCGCCTCTTTTTTTTCTTCTTTGCGTCATGTGCTGTTTGGGGAGTAGTTTTTTGAAGGGCCATCCTGCGTGACACTGCAGTGCCACTCCTAGATGGGCCAGGTGTTTGTGTCGGCCACTTGGGTCGCTGAGCTTAGTCATCCAGCGACCTCGGTGCAAATTTTAGGACTAAAAATAATATTGTGAGGTGTGAGGTGTTCAGAATAGACTGAAAATGAGTGGAAATTATGGTTATTGAGGTTAATAATACTTTGGGATCAAAATGACCCCCAAATTCTATGATTTAAGCTGTTTTTTAGGTTTTTTTGAAAAAAACACCCGAATCCAAAACACACCCGAATCCGACAAAAAAAATTCGGTGAGGTTTTGCCAAAACGCGCTCGAACCCAAAACACGGCCGCGGAACCGAACCCAAAACCAAAACACAAAACCCGAAAAATTTCCGGTGCTCATCACTAGGGATAATACGGAGACTACACATGGACCACTTCCTCTCTTAAACCACCCCTGGTATATTGGTCTACTTAGTAAATATATTATTATAGTCTACCACAACTAGGTCACACTGACCGGGTCATGTCCTCTCTCAGATGAATTGGTGAGGAATTATTGACCTGTATGAAATTAAAAGGATTGTCTATTTCTTGTTGAAAGAACATCTAGCATTTGGAAACATGAACAAATAACTGCTTAATGTTCATGCTGGGTATATAAGCATAATCATTACCCCAGTAATAGAGTGTTATACTGTACAAGGGCTGACTGAAAAGTAATGAGACTGCCTCTGTTTTTTTTCTCCCACAATGGATATTGTATAAATGTTTTAATAATGGCCCAGATACTGCGCACTTTCTGTTTGGACACAAATACATTAAAGAATGGCCAAGATACTGTTCACCTGGTTCTTAGGTACAAATATTTTTTTTTAAGATACTGCCCCACTTGCTATCTGGACAAATATAGCCAGCCCCACTTGCAGCCTTGCCCAGATACTGCACCACTTGCTGGCTACACATAAGGAGCAATAACATAACATGCGGGCGCGGAAACACAGAGTGGACGAAGGCAGTCTTCACTGTTCAGAGCTTTTTCCGCCAGCAATTGCACGTCCTTCCATTTATACTAGGGAAGGGATTTGCTGTGCCCTCCAGTATGACACTGCCCAGCACTCTGACGTGGATGAAAATCGCACTGCACTGCCGGGCAGCAGGAAAATTTTACATGTGGCTGAGAACACTGCCTATGCTATGCCCCAGCGGACACCTGGGATTAGCATTGGTACAAGGGGGACACACAGAGGACAACAGGTGCTCCTAAATCTTCCTGGTGTGTACTGGCAGTCTGGCATGGTCCAGGGCAGAGGGAAATCGTCCCGAACATCAGCCCGATTGCTTGTCCTTATGATATGTAGCCAGCCGTAGAGATCTGAGTGAAACTTACTGACTGAAGCGTGGAGAGAGGAGCGCCGCACTGATTCTGCCTGCGCATCAAGCCCTAGAGACTGCATGGTAAAATGCACATTCTCGGATGTAATGGGTGAGGAAACCTGTTGATTCAAACATTTTACATAGACTCTATGGGTTACTGCATATTACTCCAGAGTCTACTGCTCAGGAAAAATGATAAATAATCGAAGAGCTTTTTCCAGCATGGTACACCCTGTACCTAACTGGATATACCCCATAGTTGCCTTGTGGCACATTACTACAGTTATGCTAAATATTTTTCCACTTGGTAAAATGAGCTGTATAGCTAGCGCTAAGGGGAATACCTTCCATCAAACATAGGGGCCTGATTCAGAGTTGGACACTAAGGCATTTGCTATAGTAACCACTGTGTTAAAGTAAACTGCAAAAATATGCAAACAGTAATCTCATTCTTCCCCTTGTGCACCAGTGACGGAGAGTACTAGCTCTGAGACGCTTACTTTCTGAGACTGTGGGCAGTGGAACTGCGATGTTGGCTCTTAACACTCCACCATCGGCGCACCATTGCTCGCACCACCATCACTTGCGCCAGGGTATGGGCTGCTTAGTGATTTAAATACCTCTGAACATGACCTCTGAGGCTGTTGGCCTGTGTATGGGTATGCAGAAGCATTCACTGACACACCTGTAACACTCCCAAATAACGCCCTTGAGAGTGCCTTTTTTTGCGAAACACTTCAGGCCACCCTCCAGTCAGCAGCCAGTACCACCCATGGTTATCTGCCTCAAGCTTTATTACAAGTGCCTATGGGCCGATTTGTACGCAATGTCGATGTTTACACAACTAAGTGATTATCGAAAAACTGCACCAGCGCTGCAATCACACTGTGCATGCACCAGGGTACCTTTGCAATGCCGCTCACTGCGAAGATTTAATTGCAGAGTGAGTTACAGGAAGGGACCATTTACAGGAAGCGGCCATTTACAGGAAGGGACCATTTACAGGAAGGGACCATTTACAGGAAGCGGCCATTTACAGGAAGGGACCATTTACAGGAAGGGACCATTTGGGGGAGGTAATGGGAAGTTTCAGCAAAAATGCAGATGTTTCACGAACATTTTTGGGGTGTGCTTCTGCCTACAGCTACAGCCCGTACTTAGAGAAATATGTCACCATCGTTGCTACTCCCTTGGGCAGTCTGCCTGACCATAGACTCACTCGGGCAGTCGATGTTCCTCATTTCTGTGTTAATGCTGCGTATGCAGATGCAGTTGCTGAGGATTTTGCAATGGCAAATCGGTATCAGGCCCTCTGTAAGCAACAGCGTGTCTGCATTGTCAGGGGAACGCATGCGCTGTAGGGCTTTACAGAATATTTCATGAATGCGCAGTAGCATAAAATCACTCAACTGCGCAAACATTGGCATTGTGTCCATTTAGGCCCTTACTGTGTAACTTATACACGCCTGCAGGGTGAAGATTTTCTAACACTGACATTGTACAACTCACCTGTAAAAAATGTAACAATCTTCAAACAGAGAGCAAATAAGCCATAAAAGATTATTACATTTCAAGTATAGATATCAGTTTCTATAAAATCCCAGTTGTGCCATAATCGCTGCTTACAAGGCTATGAAGGAAAAGTGATTTAGAATTATTTCATTTGCTATTTTTTTTTATTCTTGATTTTTACGTGTGCATATGAATAACACAGGTCATATTCTGCCACCAATGCTTGTTGATGCTGTTAAACTCTATAGGTGGGATGTATCAAGTATTGCAGTTAGCCCAAAATTGTCTGCATACTGGTATTTTGTTATCGCTAGTATGTATGATCATATAGCTGCCAAGACAGCTCTTCCGATATAGGGGAGAATTCAATTAGCCGTGGTAAATTACCTGTGGTTAACTGATAGCCCAGAGGTTATCCAATTAGCCCCAAAAGCTGGCTCTGTCCCGGAGGCGGGTGAAAAAAATCCCAGATAACTAACATGTTTTTGCTATTGTAGCCGTGAAAACACAATGAATCTGGGAACTTATCCCGGATCCATGACCCATGGGGGGTAATTCCAAGTTGATCGCAGCAGGATTTTTGTTAGCAATTGGGCAAAACCATGTGCACTGCAGGGGAGGCAGATATAACATGTGCAGAGAGAGTTAGATTTGGGTGGGGTGTGTTCAATCTGCAATCTAATTTGCAGTGTAAAAATAAAGCAGCCAGTATTTACCATGCACAGAAACAATGGAGGTCATTCCGAGTTGTTCGCTCGCAAGGCGATTTTAGCAGAGTTGCTCACGCTAAGCCGCCGCCTACTGGGAGTGAATCTTAGCATCTTAAAATTGCGAACGAAGTAATCGCAATATTGCGATTACACACCTCGTAGCAGTTTCTGAGTAGCTTCAGACTTACTCGGCATCTGCGATCAGTTCAGTGCTTGTCGTTCCTGGTTTGATGTCACAAACACACCCAGCGTTCGCCCAGACACTCCTCCGTTTCTCCGGCCACTCCTGCGTTTTTTCCGGAAACGGTAGCGTTTTTTCCCACACGCCCATAAAACGGCCTGTTTCCGCCCAGTAACACCCATTTCCTGTCAATCACATTACGATCGCCAGACCGATGAAAAAGCCGTGAGTAAAATTCCTAAGTGCATAGCAAATTTACTTGGCGCAGTCGCAGTGCGGACATTGCGCATGCGCATTAAGCGGAAAATCGCTGCGATGCGAAGATTTCTTCCGAGCGAACAACTCGGAATGAGGGCCAATATAACCCACCCAAATCTAACTCTTTCTGCACATGTTATATCTGCCTCCCCTGCAGTGCACATGGGCCCTCATTCCGAGTTGTTGCACACGCTAAGCCGCCGCCTACTGGGAGTGAATCTTAGCTTAGCAAAATTGCGAATAGACACTTCTTAGCAGTTTCTGAGTAGCTCCACACTTACTCGGCATCTGCGATCAGTTCAGTCAGTTTCGTTCCTAGTTTGACGTCACAAACACACCCAGCGTTCGGCCAGACACTCCTCCGTTTCTCTAGCCACTCCCGCGTTTTTCCCAGAAACGGTAGCGTTTTTTCGCACACGCCCATAAAACGGCCAGTTTCCGCCCAGAAACACCCACTTCCTGTCAATCACATTACGATCACCAGAACGAAGAAAAAACCTCGTAATGCCGTGAGTAAAATACCTAACTTCATAGCAAATTTACTTGGCCCAGTCGCACTGCGGACATTGCGCATGCGCATTAGCGACTAATCGCTCCGTTGCAAGAAAAATATAACGAACGAACAACTCGGAATGACCCCCATGGTTTTGCCCAACTGCTAACAAAATTCCTGCTGCGATCAACTTGGAATTACCCCCAAGATCAATAATCTAGTGTAGTTTGGTATGCTAACTATTTGCAATATGTTACAATATCACAGTTCTAATAACATAACTTATGCTTATTATCCTATATAATTAAAGGCTAACACTGCTCCTCACCTTTATGGGAGATTCAAGTGTTTTTGCTTGCTGTCGGCCACTAGATGGCACACAACTGAGCAATTCAAGTGTTGGGTGCGCACAGCCGTCAGCGCCGACATTACTGTTATGTGGTTCCGTAATTTTGACAGGCTGGTAACTAGTTATAGTATAATTTGATTACTTAGAGGAATCAGGCTGACCACTGCTGTCTCTCTATACCCAGATGTATGCAGATTTCTGATTCAGACTATGCCAATTGTCATTGCTAACTATTGATTTAGTCATTAAACGGATCTGAATTAGACTGAATAGTTCCAAAGCATCTGCTTTAAAATGCATTTAAAAAAAGAAGAAGCAAAAATAAAGCCTTTAAAACAGTTATACTTTATGAAAATAACTTCTTCTTTTTTTTTTTACAGTAACGTGGCACACAGTATAGACAGTCATCACAGGTGTATGTTAACTTTACAAATCATTGAATAACAAATGAATAAGTAATTGGTAATGCACTTAAAAAAATACAGAAAGCAAAGAATAAAAAGATTGATGTACACTGGAAATTAAATGCAGGTGTGAGTGTGTGTGGGGGCAAGGGGAAGTTGGATGGAGAACACTTTAGCATATTTTCAGATCTTGGAGTGACCTCTAGTGGTAAAGAAACCAATTTCCACAAGGTCTCTTTCCTTAAAATTTTTCAAAAACGCACGTCAGTTGGGTTGACTTGTAAGAATGTAACAGGCATTCCAGTGGTAGGAGGACATAGTATTGGTAGTGTCAGGCAGATTTAGTCACTTTTATACTTTCTGCAAAACTTATCTACAAAAGCAATCACTGAGAAAAAAAAACCTACTCTTACACCTATGCGCCTACACAATCCTGCAAGTTAATATCTAGTGGCACATCTACCCTCTGTTTTTGCAAAACACTTTTAGACGCTGGAGATGAGTCTAGTTTGGTTTGGTATGATTTGCAAATGTGTAAATGTAACCTCAAAATCCAACCGCCAACCACTTTCAAACCACCTGTAAACTTGACTTAATTTGTGGCCATTTTGTGTCATACTTGCCTACTTTTGAAAAAGCATTTCAGGGAGATCGTGAAAGTAACCCCTATCAGTGCGGACGTGTACTGCTACATCGGAGAGGCGTGTCATGAAAATAACTTACATCCAGATGTAAATGAGCCCCAAAGTTAGTAAGATCTACTTGTTGAAGAAAAGACACTGGCCCTCATTCCGAGTTGTTCGCTCGCTAGCCGCTTTTCGCAGCAGTGCACATGCTAAGCCGCCGCCCTCTGGGAGTGAACATTAGCAGAATTGCGAACGAAGTATTCACAATATTGCGAAAAGATTTTTCTTTGCAGTTTCCGAGTAGCTCGAGACTTACTCTTCCAGTGCGATCAGTTCAGTGCTTGTCGTTCCTGGTTTGACGTCACAAACACACCCAGCGTTCGCCCAGACACTCCCCCGTTTCTCCAGCCACTCCCGCATTTTTCCCAGAAATGGCAGCGTTTTTTCACACACTCCCATAAAACGGCCAGTTTCCGCCCAGAAACACCCACTTCCTGTCAGTCACACTACGATCAGCAGAACGAAGAAAAAACCTCGTAATGCCGTGAGTAAAATACCAAACTTCTTAGCAAATTTACTTGGCGCAGCCGCAGTGCGAACATTGCGCATGCGCAGTTAGCGGAAAATCGCACCGATGCGAAGGAAAATAACGAGCGAACAACTCGGAATGAGGGCCACTGATATTTTGCAGGATTTGTTTGTGTATTGTGTTATACAAGAGATTCCATATACTGTAAGTGGCCATGGGAAATCTTATTTAAAATGCTTATAACCAATACAGGGAAATGGCACTGATGATCCCATTTGAATGTATGTATCTCTGATTTCTCTCTATCCCCCCCCCCTCCCTCCCAAGAATGTAGCCGCTATATAATGGGGGTAAGGTGCAATCAGGGAGATTACTGGTCTATTCAAGGAGTGAGGGAGATTGCTACTGTTTCAGGGAGTCTCCTGCAGAATGAGGGAGTGTAGGCAACTATGGTGGTCATTCTGAGTTGATCACTCGCTAGCAGATTTTAGCCTGCCGTGCAAACGCTATGCAGCTGCCCACTGGGAGTGTATTTTAGCTTAGCAGAAGTGCGAACGGTTGTTTCGCAGAGCGCCTGCAAAAAAAATTGGTGTAATTTCAGAGTAGCTCACAACCTACTCAGCGCTTGTGATCACCTCAGACTTTTCAGTTCCGGATTTGACGTCACACACCTGCCCAGCGTTCGCCCAGCCACGCCTGCGTTTTCCCTGGCACGCCTGCGTTTTTCCACACACTCCCTGAAAACGGTCAGTTGCCACCCAGAAACGGCCAGCAGTGCGACTGAAATGCATCGCTAGACACTGTGCAAAACTGTATCGTTCGTTGTGCCCGTACATCGCGCGTGCGCGTACATCGCCGCAGAACTGCAGTTTTTTAGCCTGATCGCTGCGCTGCGAACAAATGCAGCTAGCGATCAACTCGGAATGACGTGGCGCAAATCGTGGTGCAGTACTGCTGGCTGGTGCAAAGTGCTGGCTGGTGCAAAGTGTGGTGTAATACGGCTGGCTGGTGCAAAGTGATGGCTGCTGGCTGGTGCAAAGTGCTGGCTGGTGCAAAGTGTGGTGCAGTACTGCTAGCTGGTGCAAAGTGCTGACTGGTGCAAAGTGCTGATGGCTGGCTGGTGCAAAGTGCTGGCTGATGCAAAGTGCTGACTGCTGGTTGGTGCAAAGAGTGGTGCAGTACTCATAGGCGTGCGCATGGGGGGTGCCTGATGCGCACAGGCACCCCCTAATGTCCGGCACCCCCCGCACACGCACTACGCCTGCAGCAGCACTGCTGCAGTGACTGCCGAGAGTGTTGATCATTACAGTCCCCGCCACCTGCCGCCTGCTGTCCGATCAGGAGGAACTGTCAGTTTGCCGCCGCACTGGATGCACACTGCACTGAAGAGACGGAACTTAGTTCTCCCGGCTCTGCTTCTTGATGACGACACGCCGCGCGTCCGCCTGCCCGCCTGTGCTCACCTCTCTCTACTCGTGTTTGCCATGCCACATAACAGCGTTCCTAGGAGGAGGAGGAATCGGAGGAAGAATAGCGTAAGGGCCACAACTAAAGGCATTATGTGAGAGGCACTATTACTATGGGCATTGCGTGAGAAGCACTATGACTATGGGCATTGCGTGAGAGGCACTATGACTATGGGCATTGCATGAGGGGCACTATGACTATGGGCATTGCATGAGGGGCACTAGGACTATGGGCATTGTGTGAGAGGCACTATTACTATGGGCATTGAGAGGCACTATTACTATGGGCATTGCGTGAGGAGCACTATTACTATGGGCATTGTGTGAGAGGCACTATTACTATGGGCATAATATGGGCATTGCTTGAGGGGCACTATTACTATGGGCATTGTGTGAGAGGCACTGTTACTATGGGCATTGCATGAGGGGCACTATTACTATGGGCATTGTGTGAGAGGCACTATTACTATGGGCATTGTGTGAGAGGCACTATTACTATGGGCATAATATGGGCATTGCATGAGGGGCACTATTACTATGGGTATTGCGTGAGAGGCACTGTTACTATGGGCATTGCATGAGGGGCACTAGGACTATGGGCATTGTGTGAGAGGCACTATTACTATGGGCATTGAGAGGCACTATTACTATGGGCATTGCGTGAGGAGCACTATTACTATGGGCATTGTGTGAGAGGCACTATTACTATGGGCATAATATGGGCATTGCATGAGGGGCACTATTACTATGGGCATTGTGTGAGAGGCACTGTTACTATGGGCATTGCATGAGGGGCACTATTACTATGGGCATTGTGTGAGAGGCACTATTACTATGGGCATTGTGTGAGAGGCACTATTACTATGGGCATAATATGGGCATTGCATGAGGGGCACTATTACTATGGGTATTGCGTGAGAGGCACTGTTACTATGGGCATTGCATGAGGGGCACTATTACTATGGGCATTGTGTGAGAGGCACTATTACTATGGGCATTGCATGAGGGGCACTATTACTATGGGCATTGTGTGAGAGGCACTATTACTATGGGCATTGTGTGAGAGGCACTATTACTATGGGCATAATATGGGCATTGCATGAGGGGCACTATTACTATGGGTATTGCGTGAGAGGCACTGTTACTATGGGCATTGCATGAGGGGCACTATAACTATGGGCATTGTGTGAGAGGCACTATTACTATGGGCATTGCATGAGGGGCACTATGACTATGGGCATTGTGTAAGGGGCACTACTACTGTGGGCATTGTGTAAGGGGCATTACTACTGTGGGCATTGTGTAAGGGGCATTACTACTGTGGGCATTGTGTAGGGGGCATTACTACTGTGGGCACTGTGTAAGGGGCATTACTACTGTGGGCATTGTGTAAGAGGCACTGCTACTGTGGGAATTGTATAAGGGGCACAACTACTGTCTGGGCATTGTGTAAGGGGCACAACTACTGCGTGGGCATTGTGTAAAGAGCACAACTAGGGGCATTGTGTAAGGGGCACTACTACTACTATGGGCATTGTGTGTAAGCGGCACTGGACACAGAGTGAAGGGAGGTAGAGACTGAAAGACACAAAGTGCAGGCTGAGAGACAACGTGAAGGGTGGGAGGCTGAAAGACGCAGAATGAAGGCTGAGAGGCACAGAGTGAATGGGGGACTGAGAGATACAAAGTGAGGTGGATTGTGAGAGATGCATGGCAGGGAGATGATGGTGTGGATGAGAGATCAAGCAGGGATGGCATGATTGTGAGGGTGAGAGACAATGCAGGGAGAGGGGGTGATGGTGTGGCTGAGAGATGCAGCCGGGAGGTGAGAGACGATGCAGGGAAGAGATGATGGTGCGGCAGAAGATGACACGAATCTTGTTGAACTTCTGTTGCATGATGATGATTTTGGTTATATTCCTACACAAACAGGCATCTTCCAGCCCATACGATTTCCTACATGAATAGTGATTATAGACTGAAGATGCTCTCTGCCCAGGGAGGACATTTCTTCAAAGGTTCCCTGTTGTAAGAAACCACCATATAGGTAAGGTGCATATGGAATAGAAAGGAATGCTCCAAGAGTGATGAGAAACAGATGGCGTGTCATATTGACACGCGTTTGCAGTGGCAACGCCTCTTGTGGTATGTGATTTATATTGTATTGAGTGTCAATAGGCGGTACTAGACACGCCCAGTAGGTGGTGCTAACCACGCCCCTCCGATGGTGCACCCCCTAATAAAATGTTCCGCGCACGCCTATGGCAGTACTGCTGGTTGGTGCAATGTGCTGGCTGGTGCAAAGTGCTGACTGCTGGCTGGGGCAAAGTGTGGTGCAGTACTGTTGACTGGTGCAATGTGGTGGCTGGTGCAAAGTGCTGGCTGCTGGCTGGTGCAATGTGCTGACTGCTGGCTGCTTCAAACTGCGTCCCATAGACTGAATGAACAGTATGAGTCCTGATCATGACATTATCATGATTATTTCAAGTGAACAATTCAACATTTTTATGCAGTGAAAACGGATATGTGCCTTTCCAGAAAGCAGGTAACACCAAACAGCTTAGTCTCCACTATTTTTATTTTAATCTCATTATAATTTTCTACAAACTGAACTCTTAATTTGAGATTTCTTTCTTATTCAGTCACACTGTCCTTTATTACATTTCAAGATGCTGAAATACCCAGAATTCTAATCCATTGCCTGTGGCATTGCAGTCAGACAATCTACTCATTGAGCTATCTGTTCTTGCATAGAAAGGTAGATAATTCCAAGCTAGAGAATTCTAACTATTTGAAGTTTACCTTGTACTTTGTGAACAAATGATCAGCATTGCGGCTGAGCAGATCTATGTAGGGTGTGGCTGCAAGAGATTGGATGGGTGGCTGCACACTACATAGATCTGCTCAATAGCAATACTGACTATTTTTTTTTACAAAGTACCAGTAACTTCATAAAGTGTCCGTAGTTTTTATGCACGATCAAACAGCTCAATGCGTAGGGTGTTTGATCAGAATTCAACAGGTTATAGGTTTGAATCCTGGGTATGGCAGTATATTGAAATGTGTTATTTATTGAAGGGTTGTGTATTGTAACTAAATAACAACAAGCTCTCAAGTTAGATGCATGAATGTGGTATAAAGAAGATTTGTCCAAATCCACTTTTTGGAGTGATATACATATATGTGTGTAATATATATACTGGTTCAGTGGGTATGGGTCATTAGGTTGACCACACTTAGGTCGACAGTCATTAGGTAGACCACTATTGGTCAACATGCATTAGGTCGACATGGTCACTAGGTCGACATGGTCATTAGCTCGACATGAACAAGGTCGACATGGAAAAGGATCGACATGTTTTTTAAAAACTTATGTTGGTGTTGGTTTCTTCGTAAAGTGACGGGGAACCCCAATTAGTGCACCGCGTTCCCTCGCATGGCTCACTTCACTCGCCATGCTCGGGCAAGGTGCCATGCTCCGCTACCGCTGCTCACGGCACCGGTTACTATTCCCAGTCGTAGTCCACGTGGATCATAAAGTATAAAAAAGTTCAAATAATGAAAAAAAAAGTGAAAAACGCATGTCGACCTTTTTACATGTCGACATAGTGACCATGTTGATCTATTGGCCATGTCGACCTATTGCATGTCGACCAATAGTGGTCGACCTAATGACTGTCCACCTAAGTGTGGTCGACCTAATGACCATATCCCGGTTGAGTATCCCATATCCAAATATTCTGAAATACAGAATTTTTGGAGTAGGACTGAGATAGTGAAACCTTTGTTTTCTGATGGCTCAATGTACACAAACTTTGTTTAATAGTTACACAAAGTTATTAAAAATATTGTATTAAATGACCTTTAGGCTGTGTGTATAAGGTGTATATGAAACATAAATGAATTGTGTGAATGTACACACACTTTGTTTAATGCACAAAGTTATTAAAAATATTGGCTAAAATGACCTTCAGGCTGTGTGTATAAGGTGTATATGAAACAAATGCATTCTGTGCTTAGACTTAGGTCCCATCGCCATGATATCTCATTATGGTATGCAGTTATTCCAAACTACGGAAAAATCCAATATCCAAAATACTTCTGGTCCCGTGCAATTTGGATATGGGATACTTACCCTGTATATATATTGTAGCCCTGTAAACATAAAGAAATGCTAATGAGGAGATACATGATGATCTCTGTTCTCTGAGGATTATATTAAATATATATAGTATATATAATATTTATCTAATGCCTGTGTAAATATATGAACTATATACTATGTAAATACTGCCTTTGTAAATATATGAAATATATTCCCAATGTTTGAGGTAACCCTTGTCCTGTATATATATATATTTGGGGGTTGGTGGTGGTGAACGGGGACATTGAACAATAAGGTTGTTAATAGGTACTGTGGTACCGTGACACGAGCCGGATTAGATAGAAGCTGCCAGAAGCTCTCGTGCTGACTGATGCCCGGATTGAGAGAGCCGTTGAGGGAGGCTCGAGACGGAGCTGAGGAGAGCCGCACGAGTTGTTCTGTGGAGAGAGCCACCGGTGACGGAGCTGAGGCGAGCCCGACGAGACTCTGCTGGGAAGAGAGGCAGGGGACTGGGCTGATGCGAAGCCGTCGGAAGGAGATAAGGAGCACATCCCTAGCCAGTGCTGCGGAGAGCTGCCGGAGTTCGAGCCGCGTTGAGAGAGAGGAGAGAGGCGGTAGTGCTGGGAGCAGAACGGAAAGGTGCCTGTGAGAGCGGCTGTATCAGGGTGAAGTGTGCGGTGTCCGATGTCTCTGACGAGGACGAAGACGGACGATATACCCCTGAGACCTTGATCGGGGTTGGTGGCCGCTGAGGAGGGCGCTGCATAGCGGAGCTGTGAGGGAACAAGAGAGAGTAAAGCGGATACCGGAACGGAGAGATCCTTCGGTGAGCAGAGGGAGTCAGAGACAGTGATCCGTGGATGCTGCAGCTCAGAGGACGCTGCAGATATACCTTAGGGATAGCCTCCGGGAGGATCAGAGTAGATAATAAATAATCCTTAATGACTAATATTGCTGATCGGCCCAAGGAGAAGATCTGAGTATCTGAGGTGTTATATTTATATAAACCAGGTCAGTGGGTGTAATTAGCTGAAATGATCCTCCCCGTAGGGGGAGTCTACCCTAAACCTAACCTCCCACTATAATGGTTAGTGACAGCCAGCATAGCAGAGTCACCGAATACTTCTATTACTACCACAGAGACGGTATAATATCCTATTTCACTATCTGAGTGAGGCCGGTATAGAGGATATAAATTTACCTTATGAAAGATAGCATCCTTTTGGAGGATATATATATATGGAGTGAAGGAATGAAAGACTCTCATGTTCTCATAAAACTCTATATGCCAGTATAGGGAGTATAGTAACGGGACAATAAATATTGCTTTTGGATTAGTTGTCCACCCTGCGGCGGACTTCTCCTTGCAATACTTCAAATATATACTTATACAAGTCACGAGTTATAGTGTATACTATAGTTGAAGACCTCTTCAAACTCATTACCCAGATTACTGAAATTAGATGTGGAGCCTGATAAGGGACTGCCTAAATAATAACCTTGATAAGGGACAGTGACAACACTGAGAGTGAATTATCTCTGAATAAGAGCCCAGGAGAAATAGGCAAAGATCCCCAAATTTATACAACCCATATAATACCGGGTGGATATACAATTATCATCATACTATAAATGGACTCTGATACTATTGGATAAGTTAGTACGGGCCCCAACAAGTGCACCAACGAAGCCTCTGATAGTAGGGACCGAAATAAGAAACTGTAGTATTGTTGAGTAATCCTAGATTCTCAAGGTGATATTTTGGTTATATTGTTGGGTTTATTTTTCTGTTATAACCGGTTTACACTTGGATTTTTTTTTATTGCATGCAGATACTATTGTATATGATAATAGGATGTTGGTAAACTAATGTTTTTGGTGGTATTTATACAATCTAACTCACAAAATATATGTACTAAAAGCAATTAGTTGTGTATCAGTCCTATTTACTGAACTTACCTGTCAAAGGGAATTCCGGAGAAAAGCACGGGCAAGTGTCTGGAAGAAAAGACAGAAGAATATAGATAAGGTGAGAGTGAGAATTTACTATCATAATATAAAGATGTACCTAACCTCATTCACATTTCCTACAAAGGGCGTTCCCAATCTAGCCCAAAAACAAAATTGATTGGGTGGAGGCACTAGATAGCCAAACCAACTGGTAACCCAAAGGATTAGCTAGTAAAAAGGGGTTACATTTGGAGGCACTGCTGAGATCCCGACCAAAGAGAACACCTTTAGGAGATACCGGATCCTTTTGGATCATGGAGGAGGTTACTGTGACTGATATCTATAGATGGTGTATGGAGAAGGGAGTGGAACCTCTCTGCAGTTTTGCTATTATAGGACTATTTTCCTCTGTCAATAATGACTCAGTACTACGGGCAGTGGGAAACCTCTATGGCATCAGTCAGCCATGCATAGTGGATCGGTGGAAAGGACAATCGGGTGATACCTATGCTCTTCTTATTAGTAACCGGAACCCATTGGATAAGACGTTAATCCCCTTAAGGGTAGTGTTGGAGGGGGTTGTTGGGGGAAAAGTACAATTATTGTGGCCAGAAGGGGAGGAGATGGTAGCCGCAGAGGCCATCTCGAGAGGTGATTTTGGTAATGGACCCCTGGTGATAGGTGATTGTCCCCCTATGGCTAACGCAGAAGATTCATCAATGACTAAGGAGGAAGTCCCAGGAAAAGGAGTGGAAGCGGTGGTAGATAAGATGGTTAGCCAATTGGAGCGTTGGCATTATGAGGGAGGATACCGTAGACTACGAATATTTTCGGGAATTACCCCAGTACCTACAGGAGAGGAAAATTATGACACCTGGCGAGAGGCTGCCATTCAGCATTCGGAGGAATGGCACTGCCCCGAGCATATAAAAAAACAGCGAATAGTAGAGAGCTTAAGAGGGCCCGCTATGAGGGTAATACAAGCTACTAGGAGGAGTAAAGCAACTGCCACTTTGATGGATTACATTGAAGCTCTGGATTTCTCATATGGAACCCTTGAGGATGTTGGAGATTTATTAGCCCGACTCAATAGGACATATCAGGAGTCGGGGGAGACGTTGACTCATTATATTTATCGGGTGGATCGTCTGATTTACCAGATTGTAGACAAAGGAGGTATTGACAAGGGGGTAGTAGATGAGCGCCGTATGAGACAGGTGCTAAAAGGGGCGTTAACCACCCATCCTGTGGCCCAAAGATTACGTTGTACCAGGGCTCTTGGACATCCTCCTACTTTGACCGAATTGGTCAAAGAGGTTAAGTTAGAAGAAATTCAGATAGATAATAGAGAAAAGAATATTAAAAGAGTGAAAGTGGTATTACCTACTCCATCCCCTCCTACGATGGATGAGAGGCTGTTGAAACTGCTCGAAGAACAAAATAAAAAAATTGATCAACTGATTGCTCTGCAATCAACACCACAGCCTACTCAAGGTTGGCCCGTCAGTAGAGGGAGGGGAGTGACCTCGGGAAGTAGGAGTCGGACCCCCATCATATGTTACAGCTGTGGGCAACCAGGGCATAGATCCTTCGAATGCCCAGGTATGGGAGCAGGCCATAGAGGAAATGCAACTCAGTCCACACTTCAATCAGACCATCAACTGGAAAACTTCAGTGGGAGTGCTGTGACCCCCTCACAGGCTCCCCAATTATAAACGTTCGAGCAATGGGGAGTGCACAGTGGGCGGACTATATCCCAGAAAATCTTATGGGTCCTGCCCCCCTTGTGAAAGCTATGATTAATGGCCACGGTTGTATGATATTAATGGACAGCGGGTCTCAAGTGTCAATCGTTTTCGAATCGTGGTACCGTGAACACTTGGCTGACGTCCCTATTCACCCCCTCAGTGGTCTCACCGTATGGGGATTAAGCGAACAAAAATACCCTTATTTAGGGTATATTATTACCCAAATTTCATTCGAACCCGGACTGATCGCCCATAATGAAACAGTACCGTTGATAGCATTAGTATGCCCCGATTCCCCAGGGGATAATGGGCAGTTACCAGCAATTGTGGGCACTAATACCCATATGTATAAAAATCTTATCCGCTGGTGTGAGAAACAGGAGAAGGATACTAGGCGGCATGCGAATGAACAACCACGAGATGGGGAGTATGGGTGTCACCGTATAGAAAGTCATCTGATGAACAGTAATGGAAGTTTGGCCCTTGGGATTGATGAACATAAGACTTTCGATATAGCTTCATGTTTTCAGGGGAGTGATATTACAAGTGAGAACAAAACAATACTAATAGAACAGCTTCAGTTGAGGGAAGCTGTTTTTTCTCACAGTGATTGGGATCTAGGGACTGCTACGGGAGTGGAGCACCATATTACGCTGAATGATAACACCCCTTTCAGGGAAAGGTCTCGGCGGATAGCCCCGGCAGACTTTGAAGACTTAAGGGCACATCTGCGTAGTCTACTAGAAAATCAAGTAATAGCCGATTCAGAGAGCCCGTATGCTTCCCCCATTGTGGTAGCACGTAAGAAAAGCGGGGAGATCCGGTTATGTATAGACTACCGCACTTTAAATAGTAGGACAGTACCGGACCAATACACCGTACCAAAGGTGGATGAAGCATTAAATTGCTTACAAGGGAGTAACTGGTTCTCGGTATTAGATTTACGTTGCGGATACTACCAGATACCGATGAGCAGAGCAGACCGTGCTAAAACCGCATTCATATGCCCCATTGGCTTCTTCGAATTTCTAAAAATGCCTCAAGGAATTAGAGGAGCTCCTGCCACTTTTCAGAGGACTATGGAAAAGACGGTAGGGGACATGTGCTACCGTGAAGTACTGGTATATCTCGACGATATTATTGTCTTTGGAAAAGATCTAGAAGAGCACAATGAACGCCTGATAAAGGTGCTAGATCGACTTCAGGCACGAGGATTAAAGCTGTCCATTGAAAAATGTAAATTCTGCCGGGCCTCAGTTAAATACTTAGGGCATATTGTAAGTAGAGACGGGATAGCTACCGATCCCGACAAGGTAGGAACCGTGAAGAAATGGCCCCGACCAGATAACCTCAAGGATTTGAGATCCTTCCTGGGGTTCTGTGGCTACTATCGGAAGTTTGTACCCCATTACTCTCGAGTAGCACAACCCTTAACGGAACTAACCCGGGGTTATCCTCCTGTCAATAAACAAGGTAGGATTAACATGGTTGACGGTAATAAACCTTCTTATTTTAAACCTCGGGAGCCTTTTGGGACCAGATGGACAAAACAGTGCGATGAGGCATTCAACAAATTGAAAGACAGCCTAACAATGTCTCCTGTATTGGCATATGCTAAACCCGACCTCCCATATGAAGTACATGTAGATGCATCTTTCGAAGGACTGGGGGGAGTATTGTATCAGTTACAAGAACAGCAATTGCGACCCATTTCCTATGTAAGCCGGGGACTGTCGCGAAGTGAGAAAAACTACCCGGTCCATAAGTTGGAATTTCTGGCGCTCAAATGGGCAGTGAGTGAGAAGTTCCACGATTATTTGTATGGGGTCCCATTCACTGTACAGACTGACAATAACCCCCTCACATACATCCAGACTTCGGCTAAACTAGACGCCACTGGTCATAGGTGGTTGGCGGCCCTTACCAATTATGAATTTGTTATTAAATATCGTCCCGGAAGTAGCAATCAGGATGCAGATGCATTGTCCAGAATGCCGCATGGTAATAGCAGTACTATAGAAGAACAAGATGAATGGGTCGAAGTGCCTGCTGCCGCTGTCAACCGGGTATGTCAACAGATAAGCAACAATAGGTATGTGGAGTCTGCAGCTATAGCTGCATTAGGTGCTTCAGATTCAGCCATACCCCCCGTCTACTGTAGAGTAAGTCGCTCTGAATTAGCGGGGATGGACATCATCACCCGAGAACAATTGGCTCATGCCCAGCGGGAGGACCACGATATAGCCTATATCCTGAGGAGGATAGAAGAGCCTACCCTATCGGTAAACCGATCACAGATGTCCAGGGAATCCCAAGTACTATGGCGACAAAGACGGAAATTAAGCCTAAAAAACGGAATACTATATCGGAGGGTTCGGAGAAGCAATGGACTATGCAAACTCCAGATCATTCTGCCAAAAAGATATAAGCAAATGGTGTTAGAAGCATTGCATGATAAACATGGGCACCTCGGATATGACAAAACACAAGGATTAATAGCAGATCGGTTCTTCTGGCCTTATATGAATCGTGATATCGACCACTTCTGCAGAACGTGCGGGAATTGCATTCTCAGGAAGACCCTACCAATAACTCATCTTCCGTTAGTGAACATCCAGAGCTCTGGACCTTTGGAATTGATATGCATCGATTTCTTGAAGTTGGAAGGTCCTGGGGGAAAAGACAGCCATATACTTGTGGTAACCGACCACTTCACCCGCTACGCTCAAGCGTATATAACAGCTAATCAAACTGCATCTACTGTGGCCCGAACATTGTGGGACAAATTCTTTGTGCACTATGGGCTCCCGGTGAGAATCCATTCAGATCAGGGAAGGGAGTTTGAGAGTCGACTCATTGAAGAATTGTGTCAATGTTGTGGGATACAAAAGTCGAGGACCACTCCGTACCATCCCCAAGGGGATCCTCAGCCCGAACGCTTCAATCGGACTCTATTGAATATGCTTGGAACCTTGAACACTAAACGGAAATATCACTGGCATCCCCATGTATCACCTCTGGTGCATGCATACAATTGCACCAGGAACGAAGCTACTGGATTTACGCCCTATTATCTTATGTTTGGGCGAGAAGCCAGGCTACCGATTGATGTATGTTTAGGTACTCAGGTAAACACAAACGGGGCGTCGTCACACACTCAGTACGTTAAGCAACTCCGAAAGCAGTTGAAGGAGGCCTATCAGCTAGCCCAAGCCTCAGCTCACAAGTTAGAAAAGAAAAACAATGATCTAGGTGGTCCACCGGTAAAGGAGCAGCGTTTAGAGGCCGGAGACCAAGTGCTGCTACGATCACTGGGATCATCCAAGAAACAGAAATTGAATAATCGATGGAGGTCAGAGACCTATATTGTAATCAAGCAGCTCCCTAATATCCCGGCATATCAGATAAGGCGGGCAGACGGGCAGGGTCCCATAGTAACCTATCACCGACAACACTTGCTCCCTATTGCACAAGACATCCGCTGGGAGAAGATGGAAAGTGCGGAACGAAGGAATGAAAAAGAAGGCAAGTTTAGGGCTTGCCCCCCAAGTGATAATATAAACAGGGATGAGGATGATGATGAAGAGTGGAACGAATACGTCCCTGGCTATTGTTACAAGGATGGGGATAATTGGGAACGGGAGCAAGTTCTGAGTACGGACTCTCCGGAGAGTAAACATTTGGAAATTGAATTATCAGGCCCCTCCAGCGAGTGGGAAACAGATGAAAAAGATAGATCAGAGGGGGGAGACTGGAGGTCGGAGGAGGAGATTGAAGGTATAGAGAATGTTGAGGGGAATGATGAGGTTATGTTGGAGCGAGCAGTAAGGTCTCCTCGACCTAAAAGGATTCGGAAACCCCCTAGGATACTCACCTATGATCAGTTAGGAACCCCAACTGAAATTCCCTTGGTATTGCAACCCCATATGGTGATGTCATGGCCATATTTTGGATGGAATATAATCAGTAATACCTAGTATGAACATTGGAATGTATACGTATGTGGTGAAATACAATTAACTTTAAAAAAGTGTAAATGTACTCACCAGGGGGAGAGTGTAGCCCTGTAAACATAAAGAAATGCTAATGAGGAGATACATGATGATCTCTGTTCTCTGAGGATTATATTAAATATATATAGTATATATAATATTTATCTAATGCCTGTGTAAATATATGAACTATATACTATGTAAATACTGCCTTTGTAAATATATGAAATATATTCCCAATGTTTGAGGTAACCCTTGTCCTGTATATATATATATTTGGGGGTTGGTGGTGGTGAACGGGGACATTGAACAATAAGGTTGTTAATAGGTACTGTGGTACCGTGACACGAGCCGGATTAGATAGAAGCTGCCAGAAGCTCTCGTGCTGACTGATGCCCGGATTGAGAGAGCCGTTGAGGGAGGCTCGAGACGGAGCTGAGGAGAGCCGCACGAGTTGTTCTGTGGAGAGAGCCACCGGTGACGGAGCTGAGGCGAGCCCGACGAGACTCTGCTGGGAAGAGAGGCAGGGGACTGGGCTGATGCGAAGCCGTCGGGAGGAGATAAGGAGCACATCCCTAGCCAGTGCTGCGGAGAGCTGCCGGAGTTCGAGCCGCGTTGAGAGAGAGGAGAGAGGCGGTAGTGCTGGGAGCAGAACGGAAAGGTGCCTGTGAGAGCGGCTGTATCAGGGTGAAGTGTGCGGTGTCCGATGTCTCTGACGAGGACGAAGACGGACGATATACCCCTGAGACCTTGATCGGGGTTGGTGGCCGCTGAGGAGGGCGCTGCATAGCGGAGCTGTGAGGGAACAAGAGAGAGTAAAGCGGATACCGGAACGGAGAGATCCTTCGGTGAGCAGAGGGAGTCAGAGACAGTGATCCGTGGATGCTGCAGCTCAGAGGACGCTGCAGATATACCTTAGGGATAGCCTCCGGGAGGATCAGAGTAGATAATAAATAATCCTTAATGACTAATATTGCTGATCGGCCCAAGGAGAAGATCTGAGTATCTGAGGTGTTATATTTATATAAACCAGGTCAGTGGGTGTAATTAGCTGAAATGATCCTCCCCGTAGGGGGAGTCTACCCTAAACCTAACCTCCCACTATAATGGTTAGTGACAGCCAGCATAGCAGAGTCACCGAATACTTCTATTACTACCACAGAGACGGTATAATATCCTATTTCACTATCTGAGTGAGGCCGGTATAGAGGATATAAATTTACCTTATGAAAGATAGCATCCTTTTGGAGGATATATATATATGGAGTGAAGGAATGAAAGACTCTCATGTTCTCATAAAACTCTATATGCCAGTATAGGGAGTATAGTAACGGGACAATAAATATTGCTTTTGGATTAGTTGTCCACCCTGCGGCGGACTTCTCCTTGCAATACTTTAAATATATACTTATACAAGTCACGAGTTATAGTGTATACTATAGTTGAAGACCTCTTCAAACTCATTACCCAGATTACTGAAATTAGATGTGGAGCCTGATAAGGGACTGCCTAAATAATAACCTTGATAAGGGACAGTGACAACACTGAGAGTGAATTATCTCTGAATAAGAGCCCAGGAGAAATAGGCAAAGATCCCCAAATTTATACAACCCATATAATACCGGGTGGATATACAATTATCATCATACTATAAATGGACTCTGATACTATTGGATAAGTTAGTACGGGCCCCAACAAGTGCACCAACGAAGCCTCTGATAGTAGGGACCGAAATAAGAAACTGTAGTATTGTTGAGTAATCCTAGATTCTCAAGGTGATATTTTGGTTATATTGTTGGGTTTATTTTTCTGTTATAACCGGTTTACACTTGGATTTTTTTGTATTGCATGCAGATACTATTGTATATGATAATAGGATGTTGGTAAACTAATGTTTTTGGTGGTATTTATACAATCTAACTCACAAAATATATGTACTAAAAGCAATTAGTTGTGTATCAGTCCTATTTACTGAACTTACCTGTCAAAGGGAATTCCGGAGAAAAGCACGGGCAAGTGTCTGGAAGAAAAGACAGAAGAATATAGATAAGGTGAGAGTGAGAATTTACTATCATAATATAAAGATGTACCTAACCTCATTCACATTTCCTACAAAGGGCGTTCCCAATCTAGCCCAAAAACAAAATTGATTGGGTGGAGGCACTAGATAGCCAAACCAACTGGTAACCCAAAGGATTAGCTAGTAAAAAGGGGTTACAATATATATATATATATATATATAGTTCCAATATGACCGGCACTCCAAACAAAAGTTTAAATACCTGGGTGCCCTCCACGGTCCAGACGGAGCAAACACAGAGAGAGAAATACTGGCGGCACTCCACGGGTTTTCAAGAAGAGACAGCTACACAAGCTTAATGTCAACGTTTCAGGTGCTGTTTAATCACACCTTTCGTCAGGATACATACAAATCAAATAAACATACCTTATATAGATCCCAGTGCTCACACACCCCTCACCAACACCGCCTACTTCCGGTCGCAGGTGCCGTCACAGTGTAAAGCCGTCCACACCTGCCCGGAAAATTAGTTAACCTGGCAACGATAAACAATTCAAGACACCTCCGTGCACCAAGATTGCCACCCCCGACACGCCTACCAGAGGCGCGTCGATACGCGTCCACCTACGGGAAGGCCGTCGCCAGGGCAACCGTGTACCAATCGGGAAACACCACTCTGTGGTCTATGTCCTTCAACCAACCCACCGGAAACACGTCAACGCGTGTCCGCCAATGGGCTGGCGGGACAGACGGAACGGACAGACGGAACCCGTCACCAAGGTAACCAGTAAACAGTAACAGGAAAACACCGCACAGTGCACAAACCCTGCTAGTGTATCACAACATCATCATTATAAGGATGTAGCACTACTTAATATGCAGTATAGCTGATGATTAATAAACGGAGAACTGTGAGCATTTTAAAACTGAAGCTAAATCAATCTAATACTGCAGCTCAATATGGACATCGTTTAGTAAAAAACTGATTGGTGCTTATTTAGCTGGGGCACATCATTGACTAGACAAACACCAATACAGGCGTCTAAACATAAATATGTTATAGAACATCCTAGGTGACACAGATTATTCACAAAGACCAGAGGCCCCAGCGTTCGCAAACGCATACATGCTATCTATTGAAAGGAAACTCTTTTTGGAAAATTTTCCTTTTGCCAATAACATCATTTTGTTTTTACACTATATTGATGACCTCATCATTATCTGGTCTGGTAAACAAAAGGACTTTGTGGCACATATGACCCTCATCAATCAAATGGATGAAAACATCAAATTTACCTATGATGTTAGTACTGACACAATCCACTACTTGGATGTCCAAATTACAAGAACCGGACCGGAGCTGTCGACATCAATATACCACAAACCCACTGATAAAAACACATTTCTCCATGCAAGAAGCTTCCATCCAGAAGCAATGAAAAAAGGCCTCCCTTACTCCCAATTTTTAAGAGCAAAGCGGATATCAAGTAATAGCATGGAGGCAGAGAGGAGAAATAAATGGCATGATGGAAAAATTCCTCCAACGAGGATACAGAAGACATGAACTGATTATATATATATATATATATATATATATGTGTGTGGGAAGTGGCATCATAGTAATGTCTTTCTCTGAGGAGTGCGCCTTATGTCCCTAGTGAAAAAAGTGTGTATTATTAACAATAATAATACACTACTGAAAGTGCAGGGGCAAAATATATATTATATTAATCACTGAACAAATTGTTATTTTAAAAAAAAATGGAGCACACACTGTATATGTATTATTATTATTATTATTATTATTATTATTAATAATAATAATATTATAAAGGGGATATATATATATATATAATTATTATAATTGGGGAACATATTTGGATTATTAATACACTGGGGGCTCATATTACTTTTATTATTATATGAGGGACATAGTTAATATTTCCTTAACTGAAGTGGTCACATTTACAGTTATTTTACCCTAGCGCTCATCAACCAGGGGATTTATTTTTTTATAACCAAGTTTGCTCATTTATTATTATTCTTTTTTGTTTTTCTTTTTAAACCATTTACTTTTGAAAACACTTCATGACAGACTAAACTTCAACAGATTATAAAATGTAGGATACAGAAAACCCTATAAAGAAGGCATTTTTAGAAATCTGCATAATCCCACAATAAAACAGATCAATGGCATGCAGTGATATTTTACATTTTCCAGTAGCATAAAACAATAAGAGATCAAAAAAATAAGACAGTAAGCTAATGATAGCTGATAATTAAAAACAAAATAAAGTAAAAAGAACTGACTCAAAAAGCAGTAAAGGATAAGGAAAGAAAAAGAGATGAGAAAAGAGAATAATAGCGCTGAGATACAGAAGGATATCATAAGGAATCTCTAACCAGATATACTTCTAATGAGCGACCTCTGCCCTCACTCCTCACTGTATCCTGTTAACCATGCAGTCTTCTTTTTAATCAAAAACAGCTGGAATGTGAACAAGTGTAGAGGAACTCTCCAAAGAGGGGTGAAGTCAGTTATCCAATATGGGCAGATTCATAAAGTACTATTTCACTGATATCGGCCCTCATTCCGAGTTGTTCGCTCGCAAGCTGTTTTTAGCAGATTTACTCACGCTAAGCCGCCGCCTACTGGGAGTGAATCTTAGCATCATAAAATTGCGAACGACGTATTCGCAATATTGCGAATACACCTCTCTTAGCAGTTTCTGAGTAGCTCCAGACTTACTCGGCATCTGCGATCAGTTCAGTGCTTGTCGTTCCTGGTTTGACGTCACAAACACACCCAGCGTTCGCCCAGACACTCCTCCGTTTCTCCAGCCACTCCCGCGTTTTTCCCAGAAACGGTAGCGTTTTTCCGCACACACCCATAAAACGGCCAGTTTCCGCCCAGTAACACCCACTTCCTGTCAATCACATTACGATCACCAGAACGATGAAAAAGCCGTGAGTAAAATTCCTAACTACATAACAAATTTACTTAGCGCAGTCGCACTGCGGACATTGCGCATGCGCACTAAGCGGAAAATCGCTGCGATGCAAAAAAAATTACAGAGCGAACAACTCGGAATGACCCCCATCATCTTTATATATGTATCGTGCAACAAATGCATTAGAGTCCCATTTAGAGTCATATTTAGATAAAGCATGGCGCCACCTCCTGGTTGGAGGTGGAACAGCAATTCTACATTTTGAATGAATAAAGTTTTGGGAGACCCATAACTTCAGTCCCAACATTTCTAATCACTGACGTTTTGGTAAAATTAAAAAAATATGCAGTTTCTCATTTAGATGCCCATGAGACTCGCACATGCACAATTTAAAAGAGCTGTATCCATAAGGGACAACCTCATATACGCAGATAGAGCACAAACTCAGAAAATCTCTAAACACATAATAAAACACACGGTGAGTACTATCATCAGTCTAGGAGCTTGCAGTCTCATTTGGAAGGTAATAAAGGAATATATATTGTAATTACACATCCACCTTATCCGAGCGACCATTTGGAAAAGACAAATATCACCAATGAGTTGGAGGTCAGAAGACAGTCAGTCCCTCAGTTATGCGTTGTTATATGTCAGTACAATCTCACTGATTAGATGTTTTCCAACAGTATTACTTATGGATTTACTCTGCCTTTTTATGTGATGCTGCTGCAAATAATTAAAATGGGTTTCAAAGGTTAGGCCTCAGGAATGCAGATGAGAATGCATCATAACGATGCTTTATACATATGACATCTTACACAGACCTTATCTCTCTATATTAACTTTATACACCTGGAATGGAACTCTTGGAATTTTACACATCATTAAATATGTTTGCAGTTTATCGATTTTTCCTGGAAAACACCCAAATCACATTTTGACCTCAATAATGATGAATGGCGTCTACATTTATAATAAACAACTGCTTTGCTAAATGGTTCTTCACTTTTGATAGTGCATTCCTTCCAACTTTGGAGCATCAGGAATCAGGATGGGGTCATGGCAATGTCTCAATAGTCTGCCTTATGCTCTTCCTGAGTTAGGTTGCAAATAACACCCTCCATGTGCTCATTCACTGCTCTGCTGGCCCTCAGATCTGGGCAGTTGGGAGATATGATAGTAACCACAATTGTATTTCTCTATATTCATGTTATAGAACACATTTTCAAATATTGTGAAAACCATTGATATTGGCAACCTATCTATTGGCAGTTTCCATGCACCTATAGACTGTAGTAAAACCACATGTCCATACCTCCCAACATTTAGTAGGGCGGAAGAGGGACACTTGTGCGACGGCGCCGCGCCTGATTATGAAAATGGGGTGTGTCCTATGTGAAAGGGGGCATGGTTTTGTGGGAGCGGCCACGAGCCACACACCCCATTTGTGTCACTGAGGGGGCGTCTCCACTGTCTCCACTGAATAGATGCTGTGCGCATGGGCACAGTGTCTATTCTCCGCTGATCTGCTAAGCAGAGCAGCGAGTGCAGGAGCCTCCCAACTTACCCCCCATCGCAGTACACTGTGGCACGCGGGTGTGACAGCGGGTCAGTCCCAAAAAAACAGGACTGTCCCACGAAAATCAGGACAGTTGGGAGGTATGCATGTCTATTGCAGGAGAGTGTACTGTACTGCCTCCTCTTCTGTGCTGCTGAAACACCGTAGTGCTGGAGTCACGTCACAGCACAACCTCCGAGCCAACTACGCGATGGGGTGGGGGACAGAAACCCCCACTTCCCCACAGACTGGCCAGCTGCCTCTACATCAGTGGCGTCACAGGGTGGGTGAGGGGGGTGCGGCCCGCACCCGGGTGTCATCCGCCGACGGGTGACATCAAAGTGCTGTCTCCTGCTCAGTGAAAGGAGCCGGGTGCTGCATTGTAATATTACGAGCAGCAACCAGGCTCCTGTCACCATGTAGGAGCTGGCACTGCAGACACGCCAGTCTCCGGGGGCAGGCCACAGCTCCTGAACCCCCGGGGTGATTAAAATGCGGGTCGGAGCGCTTAGCTACCCCCCACCTCCCGTGAAGCCACGCACCCTGCCGCACCAGGTACAAAAGAGGTCAGTGACGCCTCTGCTCTACATGCAGTATAAAAGGATGTAATGGAGCTGCTGCACATGCCCAGTGGCAGCAGATTTTTCTACCAAGTCTGCTGTTTGTGTCTGTTGACCTGAGAGCTCAATCATTTCTCCAGAGAGAGAACCTGGTAAATGGCTTGCTGTGGTCATTGGGCCTCCATATGTCTGATGTACTGTATTACATAATCTGCACTATGTTTGGGGCAAATTGCAGCTTGTTACGTGCTAATTATGTATCCTTCATGGGCTGGCAACAGGAGAGTACCCTGTATACTCCCCTGTGCCACCACCGCTGTATGCATGAGACGGGCACTGCTGTATGTATACAGTTGTGTGCTCCCATACGCGCACACCACCTGCATTAACCCCTTCACCCCAACATCTATAGGATCTGCTTTGTTTCTAATGTTTCTTCAAGTGCGTGAAGTAGACTATAGGCTTCTCCAATGCATTTACAGTACAGAGAAAAAAACAGAGCGCTATGATGCTGATTTTGAGTCGGACGCTGCTGCGACCACATTAACGTCTTTTGCTGTAGTAGCGTCTGCAACATTATGCTAATGCTAGTATCAGTCACTGTCTAGCTTACAGCCGTGTGTCTAAATGATAAGGAGCTGGAACGCCCACTTTCAGCAGCTGCAGTCACATTATTATTAAAGTGAACTGATCAGCCAATCAACTCCTAACTGCCATTTTTCAATCACAGCATGTGACATGGCAGTTAGGAGCTGATTGGCTGGTGCTTTTTATCCATCCACTTTACCTCTGTCCAAGGCTTAGTACATAGACCCCTCACACATGCTCAGTCAGCAAAAATCAGCAACTAGGGGCACATTGGCATTGCGTCTGAATCAGAATCATTCTGTATGCTCTATGACACATCTAAAACTCATATGGGTCTAGTGATACAATGGCCTCTAATGTAAGACCAGTTTACATGATTTCTATTACTTTTTAAAAATCCAGCAAAAAGCAAGTAACATAAGCACTTAAAGCACAAGTGAATAGGCCAGCGGTATATAAGTAAATATTAATAAATAAATAGAATACTGTTGCCTGTGTATACAATATGCAGTTTTTTCTGAACCTTATTTCACAGCTCATCAGTCCACAAAACAGCATCATTTTGAGGTGCTTACATGAAAAATATACATATGATAAATATTGATAAACATTCCAATTAAATTAAATGAAAAACACAAGAATCAGTACAAATAAAGTAGACGTCTTTATAATTATTCAGGCTGTATGGGGTACATTTACTAAGACTGAAGTTCTATTTAAGATGGGATGTTGCCCATACCAACCAATCAGATTCTACTTCTCATTTAACTAGCACCTTCTAGAAGATAATACCTGGAATCCGATTGGTTGCTATGGGAACATCCTATCTTAAATAGAACTTCAGTCTTAGTAAATTTACCCCTATTACTCAAAACTAAATAAGGTGATTGGCATGCTATTATTCAATATAATGATATCAAATCAATTATGCTCGGTTTATGTGGAATGTCCGTGCAGGTTAAAAAGTATGCAGAGAAATAGGATACTTTGGAGAAAAAAAGCTGAAAGTGAAAAAAAAAAAGTCTCAGAAATTAACTCAAGTCCAGATTCGGCTGCAAAATGGTAGAGGACTAATGGTTGTTTTTTTTTTTTTTTGGGGGGGGGGGGGAGTTTGGGGGGGGAGAGGTATTTTTTTAAGCAAGTTAACAATTTTCTTAGGTGCCTTCTAAAAATCGTTATCTCCTTTTTTTTAAAATCTTTCTGAATGGTTAGTTTATATTTTTTTCAGCAGGGATTTTTTTTGTTTTTTTTACATAGCTTCATTGTACCTGGAATAGTGTAGCAATGAGAGAAACGATGAAGAATATTTTCAGTTCCTATGAATATCACTGTTTAACAGCAATGAGGGTAAATAAAAAAAAATGAATTTGGAACAAAATTGTATCAAAAAATGTTACATTTGTACCTAAAAATTTTATGAATCTTTAAATAACATTAATGGGTAATCAATGAAAATGACAAATTAATGACATGTACATTAAAAACAAAACAATTTTTATACCATTAGAATGTATTTTTCTCTAACGTCCTAGTGGATGCTGGGGACTCCGAAAGGACCATGGGGAATAGCGGCTCCGCAGGAGACTGGGCACAAAAGTAAAAGCTTTAGGACTACCTGGTGTGCACTGGCTCCTCCCCCTATGACCCTCCTCCAAGCCTCAGTTAGATTTTTGTGCCCGAACGAGAAGGGTGCATACTAAGGGGCTCTCCTGAGCTGATTAGAGTAAAAGTTTAAAGTAGGTTTTTTATTTTCAGTGAGACCTGCTGGCAACAGGCTCACTGCACCGAGGGACTAAGGGGAGAAGAAGCGAACTCACCTGCGTGCAGAGTGGATTGGGCTTCTTAGGCTACTGGACATTAGCTCCAGAGGGACGATCACAGGCCCAGCCATGGATGGGTCCCAGAGCCGCGCCGCCGGCCCCCTTACAGAGCCAGAAGACTGAAGAGGTCCGGAAAATCGGCGGCAGAAGACGTCCTGTCTTCAATAAGGTAGCGCACAGCACCGCAGCTGTGCGCCATTGCTCTCAGCACACTTCACACTCCGGTCACTGAGGGTGCAGGGCGCTGGGGGGGGGGCGCCCTGAGACGCAATAAAAACACCTTTTTTGGCAAAAAAATACATCACATATAGCTCCTGGGCTATATGGATGCATTTAACCCCTGCCAATTTTTCCATAAAAAAGCGGGAGAAAGGCCGCCGAGAAGGGGGCGGAGCCTATCTCCTCAGCACACTGGCGCCATTTTTTCCTCACAGCTCCGTTGGAGGAAGGCTCCCTGACTCTCCCCTGCAGTCCTGAACTACAGAAACAGGGTAAAACAAGAGAGGGGGGGCACTAATTTGGCAGATAAATACAGCAGCTATATCAGGGAAAAACACTTATATAAGGTTATCCCTATATATATATAGCGCTCTGGTGTGTGCTGGCAAACTCTCCCTCTGTCTCCCCAAAGGGCTAGTGGGGTCCTGTCCTCTGTCAGAGCATTCCCTGTGTGTGTGTGCTGTGTGTCGGTACGTTGTGTCGACATGTATGAGGAGGAAAATGGTGTGGAGGCGGAGCAATTGCCTGTGTTAGTGATGTCACCCCCTAGGGAGTCGACACCTGACTGGATGGTCTTATGGAAAGAATTACGTGATAGTGTCAGCACTTTACAAAAGACTGTTGACGACATGAGACAGCCGGCAAATCAGTTAATACCTGTACAGGCGTCTCAAACACCGTCAGGGGCTCTAAAACGCCCGTTACCTCAGGTCGATACAGACACTGACTCCAGTGTCGACGGTGAGGAAACAAACGTATTTTCCAGTAGGGCCACACGTTACATGATCACGGCAATGAAGGAGGTTTTGAACATTTCTGATACTACAAGTACCACAAAAAAATGTATTATGTGGGGTGTGAAAAAACTACCCGTAGTTTTTCCTGAATCAGATGAATTAAATGAGGTGTGTGATGAAGCGTGGGTTTCCCCCGATAAAAAACTGCTAATTTCTAAAAAATTATTGGCATTATTTCCCGCCAGAGGTTAGGGCACGTTGGGAAACACCCCCTAGGGTAGATAATCAAAACAAGTGGCGTTACCGTCTCCTGATACGGCCGCCCTCAAGGAACCAGCTGATAGGAAGCTGGAAAATATCCTAAAAAGTATATACACACATACTGGTATTATACTGCGACCAGCAATCGCCTCAGCCTGGATGTGCAGTGCTGGGGTGGCTTGGTCGGATTCCCTGACTGAAAATATTGATACCCTGGACAGGGACAATATATTATTGACTATAGAGCATTTAAAGGATGCATTTCTATATATGCGAGATGCACAGAGGGATATTTGCACTCTGGCATCAAGAGTAAGTGCGATGTCCATTTCTGCCAGAAGAGGGTTATGGACGCGACAGTGGTCAGGTGATGCGGATTCCAAACGGCATATGGAAGTATTGCCGTATAAAGGGGAGGAGTTATTTGGGGTCGGTCTATCGGACCTGGTGGCCACGGCAACGGCTGGGAAATCCACCTTTTTACCCCAGGTCACCTCTCAGCAGAAAAAGATACCGTCTTTTCAGGCTCAGTCCTTTCATCCCCATAAGGGCAAGCGGGCAAAAGGCCACTCATATCTGCCCCGGGGCAGAGGAAGGGGAAAAAGACTGCAGCAGACAGCCTCTTCCCACGAACAGAAGCCCTCCCCCGCTTCTGCCAAGTCCTCAGCATGACGCTGGGGCCTTACAAGCGGACTCAGGCACGGTGGGGGCCCGTCTCAAGAATTTCAGCGCGCACTGGGCTCACTCGCAAGTGGACCCCTGGATCCTGCAGGTAGTATCTCAGGGGTACAAATTGGAATTCGAGACGTCTCCCCCTCGCCGGTTCCTGAAGTCTGCTTTACCAACGTCTCCCCCCGACAGGGAGGCGGTATTGGAAGCCATTCACAAGCTGTATTCCCAGCAGGTGATAATCAAGGTACCCCTCCTACAACAGGGAAAGGGGTATTATTCCACGCTGTTTGTGGTACCGAAGCCGGACGGCTCGGTGAGACCCATTTTAAATCTGAAATCCTTGAACACTTACATAAAAAGGTTCAAGTTCAAGATGGAGTCACTCAGAGCAGTGATAGCGAACCTGGAAGAAGGGGACTATATGGTGTCTCTGGACATCAAGGATGCTTACCTCCATGTCCCAATTTGCCCTTCTCACCAAGGGTACCTCAGGTTTGTGGTACAGAACTGTCACTATCAGTTTCAGACGCTGCCGTTTGGATTGTCCACGGCACCCCGGGTCTTTACCAAGGTAATGGCCGAAATGATGATTCTTCTTCGAAGAAAAGGCGTCTTAATTATCCCTTACTTGGACTATCTCCTGATAAGGGCAAGGTCCAGAGAACAGTTAGAGGTCGGAGTAGCACTATCTCAAGTAGTACTACGACAGCACGGATGGATTCTAAATATTCCAAAATCGCAGCTGATTCCGACGACACGTCTGCTGTTCCTAGGGATGATTCTGGACACAGTACAGAAAAAGGTGTTTCTCCCGGAGGAGAAAGCCAGGGAGTTATCCGACCTAGTCAGGAACCTCCTAAGACCAGGCCAAGTGTCAGTGCATCAATGCACAAGGGTCCTGGGAAAGATGGTGGCTTCTTACGAAGCGATTCCATTCGGCAGATTCCACGCAAGAACTTTTCAGTGGGATCTGCTGGACAAATGGTCCAGATCGCATCTTCAAATGCATCAGCGGATAACCCTGTCTCCAAGGACAAGGGTGTCTCTCCTGTGGTGGTTACAGAGTGCTCATCTCCTAGAGGGCCGCAGATTCGGCATTCAGGATTGGGTCCTGGTGACCACGGATGCCAGCCTGAGAGGCTGGGGAGCAGTCACACAGGGGAAAAAAAAAATTTCCAGGGCTTGTGGTCAAGCATGGAAACGTCACTTCACATAAATATCCTGGAACTAAGGGCCATTTACAATGCCCTAAGTCAGGCAAGGCTTCAGGGTCAGCCGGTGTTGATCCAGTCGGACAACATCACGGCAGTCGCCCACGTAAACAGACAGGGCGGCACAAGAAGCAGGAGGGCAATGACGGAAGTTGCAAGGATTCTTCGCTCGGCGGAAAATCATGTGATAGCACTGTCAGCAGTGTTCATTCCGGGAGTGGACAACTGGGAAGCAGACTTCCTCAGCAGACACGATCTTCACCCGGGGGAGTGGGGACTTCACCCAGAAGTCTTCCACATGATTGTGAACCATTGGGAAAAACCAAAGGTGGACATGATGGCGTCCCGCCTCAACAAAAAACTGGACAGATATTGCGCCAGGTCAAGGGACCCTCAGGCAATAGCTGTGGACGCTCTGGTAACACCGTTGGTGTACCAGTCAGTATATGTGTTCCCTCCTCTGCCTCTCATACCCAAGGTACTGAGAATCATAAGAAGGAGAGGTGTAAAGACTATACTCGTGGCTCCGGATTGGCCAAGAAGGACTTGGTACCCGGAAATTCAAGAGATGCTCACGGAAGACCCGTGGCCTCTACCTCTAAGAAAGGACCTGCTCCAGCAGGGACCATGTCTGTTCCAAGACTTACCGCGGCTGCGTTTGACGGCATGGCGGTTGAACGCCGGATCCTGAAGGAAAAAGGCATTCCGGATGAAGTTATCCCTACCCTGATCAAAGCCAGGAAGGATGTAACTGTGCAACATTATCACCGTATTTGGCGTAAATATGTTGCGTGGTGTGAGGCCAGGAAGGCCCCTACAGAGGAATTTCAACTGGGTCGATTCCTGCATTTCCTGCAAACAGGACTGTCTATGGGCCTCAAATTAGGGTCCATTAAGGTTCAAATTTCGGCCCTGTCAATATTCTTCCAAAAAGAACTAGCTTCAGTTCCTGAAGTTCAGACGTTTGTCAAGGGGGTACTGCATATACAGCCTCCTTTTGTGCCTCCAGTGGCACCTTGGGATCTCAATGTAGTTTTGGGATTCCTAAAATCACATTGGTTTGAACCACTCACCACTGTGGACTTAAAATATCTCACATGGAAAGTGGTAATGCTGTTAGCCCTGGCTTCAGCCAGGCGTGTATCAGAATTGGCGGCTTTATCCTATAAAAGCCCTTACCTAATTTTTCATACGGACAGGGCAGAATTGAGGACTCGTCCTCAATTTCTCCCTAAGGTGGTTTCAGCATTTCACTTAAACCAGCCTATTGTGGTGCCTGCGGCTACTAGGGTCTTGGAGGATTCCAAGTTGCTGGACGTAGTCAGGGCCCTGAAAATATATGTTTCCAGGACGGCTGGAGTCAGAAAATCTGACTCGCTGTTTATCCTGTATGCACCCAACAAGCTGGGTGCCCCTGCTTCTAAGCAGACGATTGCTCGTTGGATTTGTAGTACAATTCAGCTTGCACATTCTGTGGCAGGCCTGCCACAGCCAAAATCTGTAAAAGCCCATTCCACACGGAAAGTGGGCTCATCTTGGGCGGCTGCCCGAGGGGTCTCGGCTTTACAACTTTGCCGAGCAGCTACTTGGTCAGGGGCAAATACGTTTGCAAAATTCTACAAATTTGATACCCTGGCTGAGGAGGACCTGGAGTTCTCTCATTCGGTGCTGCAGAGTCATCCGCACTCTCCCACCCGTTTGGGAGCTTTGGTATAATCCCCATGGTCCTTTCGGAGTCCCCAGCATCCACTAGGACGTTAGAGAAAATAAGAATTTACTTACCGATAATTCTATTTCTCATAGTCCGTAGTGGATGCTGGGCGCCCATCCCAAGTGCGGATTGTCTGCAATACTTGTACATAGTTATTGTTACAAAAATCGGGTTATTATTGTTGTGAGCCATCTTTTCAGAGGCTCCTCTGTTATCATGCTGTTAACTGGGTTCAAATCACAAGTTGTACGGTGTGATTGGTGTGGCTGGTATGAGTCTTACCCGGGATTCAAAATCCTTCCTTATTGTGTACGCTTGTCCGGGCACAGTATCCTAACTGAGGCTTGGAGGAGGGTCATAGGGGGAGGAGCCAGTGCACACCAGGTAGTCCTAAAGCTTTTACTTTTGTGCCCAGTCTCCTGCGGAGCCGCTATTACCCATGGTCCTTTCGGAGTCCCCAGCATCCACTACGGACTATGAGAAATAGAATTATCGGTAAATAAATTCTTATTTTTCGAACCACTGAAAAAGATGTCTGAACAATTCATCATAAACTGAACTGCTGCTCTGATATGATGGTTTGCCCTCTAATTCCAACCACGGGGGTTTTGTGTATTGGACAATTATACATGAGATGTTATTCAATAAGAATAATTAATTTATTTGCAAAATAAACATGTTACAGTACAATTGCAGAATGAAAAAAAAGTATTGTAATTAAGCTGGAATAGCAAGACAAAGGCTTTTCTAATACAACAAAGGTCTGTGAATATTTTGTAGGTTGGGAATTCAGATACACAACTCCTTTGTTTTCTGTAAACAATTTATTGCTTTTTAATTCTTCAGTCGTCAGTTTAAATTGATCCAGCATAGTTGCTTAAAACAATACATGAAAGGGTTTCATAATAGTTTAAGAATAAAGTACTGTAATTATTCTGAAAGTAACAATGGAAGTCTAAGTATATTTCCAACATTAGGAGTAGAATGCTGCAATATTTATAGCTGGCACATTGGTGCTTCTTGAAATTGTTTTATTAGGTTGCAATAGAATCTTATGTGTGCAAACACATGGGCAGATTACTATCACTCTCTGTACACTTGGCCTTATTCAGAGATGTACGCAAATGCATTTGCAGCTTTGTCGGACTCTGCTGTGACCGCATTAACGTCTTTTGCTGTAGTAGTGTCTGCAACGTTATGCTAATGCTAGTATCAGTCACTGTATGGCATACAGCCATGCGTCTGTATGCAAAAGGGCTGGAACATCCACTTTCACCAGCTGTAGTCACAACCATCGGAACCAAGCCACATTCTAGGTGCAGAATCTCCATCACAGTATGGCCTCCAATATATGCTATCAAGCATCTGAGTCTGGAACCACATGACTCCTACATTGCCATAACATGCCAGGGCAGCCATCAGGTGGGGTCTGCTGGCCCTTACAGAGATGGGAGCCCACCCCTGGCTCCTACTGACAATAACTGGAGAGCTGTACCAGGCTGCACAACAACAGCGGGCTGATGCCAGGAAGGACTTTTGGGGGGGGGCTCTGTCCGTTTTATCAGTGCTGGGCCCCACAATTTCTGATGGCAGCCATGCATGCCCATAAGAAGGAATGTCTCTGTGTGTCTGCATAGTCACCTCCCAGTCACCACCCAGGAACACCCAATACATTCCAGAGTCCGTGTGGAATTCCACTTTTAGGGATTTAAGGGGTCTCTGTACTGGAGAGAGATGAAGTGGACTGATCAGCCAACCAGCTCTTAACTGCCATTTTTCAAGCATATGTGACACAGCAGTTAGGAGCTGATTGGCAGGTACTTTATCTCTGTCCACTTTATCTCTGTCCAAGACTTAGTACATAGGCGTCCCAGATACACGCGCAGTAACAAAAATCAGCAACTAGGGGCACATTGGTACTGTAAAAAAAATGGGTTGAGGGATCCAGGAATCCAACCCGTGTAATGGATCCCATTTACAACAGTGACGTGTGGTGGGGTGAGGCAGGTGAGGCAGAGCCTTTCCTGTCATCCTAACATATACGCCAGAGTTCTGACTACTGTATATAAAGTACGGTATATGAAAAATCCAAAGCCTATATTAGAAATATCGTCTTTGTATTATTCTAATAATTTTTATAGTCAAAATTCAGGAGTAAAAAGTCTATGGGAGGGGAGGCAGTGCCTACTCTGCCTATCTTTTCTACACATCTCTGATCAAAACTCACCAAATATCCAGCCGTATATACTGCTGCACCTGTGTATAATACCCACATGAACCATTTGGCTGATATATTGTGTGTAAATCTGGCTCTGTTACTAGCCAGTGCCTCCTCAGCCATTTACCTCACTGTACGTCCCTAGTTTACAGTATAGGAAAAGCTAGACCACCGGCAATTGGAGATGATGTCATCCCCAAACGCCAGCATTACAATTAACACTGCACCCATGTGCATGCGATCTGTCCCCGATTGGAACCGTGTTCCAAAACTTGGGTCGGACACAGGATTTTGGTGTGAATGGGATATTACACAAAAGTAAGTGATCATTTAAATTTTTTCCTACTTATGTATAAATTAAGTGGTGATGAATAGACCCATTAATTTGGTATAAATTTGTCATCCAATAATGTACAAGTGGATACCCACGTAGAGTGACTTTGCTTTAATAATTATAGGTTAATCAGTACAGTGTCATTTACACTAGAGATGAGCGCCGGAAATTTTTCGGGTTTTGTGTTTTGGTTTTGGGTTCGGTTACGCGGCCGTGTTTTGGGTTCGACCGCGTTTTGGCAAAACCTCACCAAATTTTTTTTATCGGATTCGGGTGTGTTTTGGATTCGGGTGTTTTTTTCAAAAAACCCTAAAAAACAGCTTAAATCATAGAATTTGGGGGTCATTTTGATCCCAAAGTATTATTAACCTCAAAAACCATAATTTACACTCATTTTCAGTCTATTCTGAATACCTCACACCTCACAATATTATTTTTAGTCCTAAAATTTGCACCGAGGTCACTGTGTGAGTAAGATAAGCGACCCTAGTGGCCGACACAAACACCGGGCCCATCTAGGAGTGGCACTGCAGTGTCACGCAGGATGTCCCTTCCAAAAAACCCTCCCCAAACAGCACATGACGCAAAGAAAAAAAGAGGCGCAATGAGGTAGCTGACTGTGTGAGTAAGATAAGCGACCCTAGTGGCCGACACAAACACCGGGCCCATCTAGGAGTGGCACTGCAGTGTCACGCAGGATGGCCCTTCCAAAAAACCCTCCCCAAACAGCACATGACGCAAAGAAAAAAAGAGGCGCAATGAGGTAGCTGACTGTGTGAGTAAGATAAGCGACCCTAGTGGCCGACACAAACACCGGGCCCATCTAGGAGTGGCACTGCAGTGTCACGCAGGATGTCCCTTCCAAAAAACCCTCCCCAAACAGCACATGACGCAAAGAAAAAAAGAGGCGCAATGAGGTAGCTGACTGTGTGAGTAAGATAAGCGACCCTAGTGGCCGACACAAACACCGGGCCCATCTAGGAGTGGCACTGCAGTGTCACGCAGGATGTCCCTTCCAAAAAACCCTCCCCAAACAGCACATGACGCAAAGAAAAAAAGAGGCGCAATGAGGTAGCTGACTGTGTGAGTAAGATAAGCGACCCTAGTAGCCGACACAAACACCGGGCCCATCTAGGAGTGGCACTGCAGTGTCACGCAGGATGTCCCTTCCAAAAAACCCTCCCCAAACAGCACATGACGCAAAGAAAAAAAGAGGCGCAATGAGGTAGCTGACTGTGTGAGTAAGATAAGCGACCCTAGTGGCCGACACAAACACCGGGCCCATCTAGGAGTGGCACTGCAGTGTCACGCAGGATGGCCCTTCCAAAAAACCCTCCCCAAACAGCACATGACGCAAAGAAAAAAAGAGGCGCAATGAGGTAGCTGACTGTGTGAGTAAGATAAGCGACCCTAGTGGCCGACACAAACACCGGGCCCATCTAGGAGTGGCACTGCAGTGTCACGCAGGATGTCCCTTCCAAAAAAACCTCCCCAAACAGCACATGACGCAAAGAAAAAAAGAGGCGCAATGAGGTAGCTGACTGTGTGAGTAAGATAAGCGACCCTAGTGGCCGACACAAACACCGGGCCCATCTAGGAGTGGCACTGCAGTGTCACGCAGGATGGCCCTTCCAAAAAACCCTCCCCAAACAGCACATGACGCAAAGAAAAAAAGAGGCGCAATGAGGTAGCTGACTGTGTGAGTAAGATAAGCGACCCTAGTGGCCGACACAAACACCGGGCCCATCTAGGAGTGGCACTGCAGTGTCACGCAGGATGGCCCTTCCAAAAAACCCTCCCCAAACAGCACATGACGCAAAGAAAAATAAAAGAAAAAAGAGGTGCAAGATGGAATTGTCCTTGGGCCCTCCCACCCACCCTTATGTTGTATAAACAGGACATGCACACTTTAACCAACCCATCATTTCAGTGACAGGGTCTGCCACACGACTGTGACTGATATGACGGGTTGGTTTGGACCCCCCCCAAAAATGAAGCAATTAATCTCTCCTTGCACAAACTGGCTCTACAGAGGCAAGATGTCCACCTCATCATCATCCTCCGATATATCACCGTGTACATCCCCCTCCTCACAGATTATCAATTCGTCCCCACTGGAATCCACCATCTCAGCTCCCTGTGTACTTTGTGGAGGCAATTGCTGCTGGTCAATGTCTCCGCGGAGGAATTGATTATAATTCATTTTAATGAACATCATCTTCTCCACATTTTCTGGATGTAACCTCGTACGCCGATTGCTGACAAGGTGAGCGGCGGCACTAAACACTCTTTCGGAGTACACACTTGTGGGAGGGCAACTTAGGTAGAATAAAGCCAGTTTGTGCAAGGGCCTCCAAATTGCCTCTTTTTCCTGCCAGTATAAGTACGGACTGTGTGACGTGCCTACTTGGATGCGGTCACTCATATAATCCTCCACCATTCTTTCAATGTTGAGAGAATCATATGCAGTGACAGTAGACGACATGTCCGTAATCGTTGTCAGGTCCTTCAGTCCGGACCAGATGTCAGCATCAGCAGTCGCTCCAGACTGCCCTGCATCACCGCCAGCGGGTGGGCTCGGAATTCTGAGCCTTTTCCTCGCACCCCCAGTTGCGGGAGAATGTGAAGGAGGAGATGTTGACAGGTCGCGTTCCGCTTGACTTGACAATTTTCTCACCAGCAGGTCTTTCAACCCCAGCAGACTTGTGTCTGCCGGAAAGAGAGATCCAAGGTAGGCTTTAAATCTAGGATCGAGCACGGTGGCCAAAATGTAGTGCTCTGATTTCAACAGATTGACCACCCGTGAATCCTTGTTAAGCGAATTAAGGGCTCCATCCACAAGTCCCACATGCCTAGCGGAATCGCTCCGTGTTAGCTCCTCCTTCAATGTCTCCAGCTTCTTCTGCAAAAGCCTGATGAGGGGAATGACCTGACTCAGGCTGGCAGTGTCTGAACTGACTTCACGTGTGGCAAGTTCAAAGGGCATCAGAACCTTGCACAACGTTGAAATCATTCTCCACTGCGCTTGAGACAGGTGCATTCCACCTCCTATATCGTGCTCAATTGTATAGGCTTGAATGGCCTTTTGCTGCTCCTCCAACCTCTGAAGCATATAGAGGGTTGAATTCCACCTCGTTACCACTTCTTGCTTCAGATGATGGCAGGGCAGGTTCAGTAGTTTTTGGTGGTGCTCCAGTCTTCTGTACGTGGTGCCTGTACGCCGAAAGTGTCCCGCAATTCTTCTGGCCACCGACAGCATCTCTTGCACGCCCCTGTCGTTTTTTAAAAAATTCTGCACCACCAAATTCAAGGTATGTGCAAAACATGGGACGTGCTGGAATTTGCCCATATTTAATGCACACACAATATTGCTGGCGTTGTCCGATGCCACAAATCCACAGGAGAGTCCAATTGGGGTAAGCCATTCCGCGATGATCTTCCTCAGTTGCCGTAAGAGGTTTTCAGCTGTGTGCGTATTCTGGAAACCGGTGATACAAAGCGTAGCCTGCCTAGGAAAGAGTTGGCGTTTGCGAGATGCTGCTACTGGTGCCGCCGCTGCTGTTCTTGCGGCGGGAGTCCATACATCTACCCAGTGGGCTGTCACAGTCATATAGTCCGGACCCTGCCCTGCTCCACTTGTCCACATGTCCGTGGTTAAGTGGACATTGGGTACAGCTGCATTTTTTAGGACACTGGTGACTCTTTTTCTGAGGTCTGTGTACATTTTCGGTATCGCCTGCCTAGAGAAATGGAACCTAGATGGTATTTGGTACCGGGGACACAGTACCTCCAACAAGTCTCTAGTTGGCTCTGCAGTAATGATGGATACCGGAACCACGTTTCTCACCACCCAGGATGCCAAGGCCTCAGTTATCCGCTTTGCTGTAGGATGACTGCTGTGATATTTCATCTTCCTCGCAAAGGACTGTTGAACAGTCAATTGCTTGGTGGAAGTAGTACAAGTGGTCTTACGACTTCCCCTCTGGGATGACCATCGACTCCCAGCAGCAACAACAGCAGCGCCAGCAGCAGTAGGCGTTACACGCAAGGATGCATCGGAGGAATCCCAGGCAGGAGAGGAATCGTCAGAATTGCCAGTGACATGGCCTGCAGGACTATTGGCATTCCTGGGGAAGGAGGAAATTGACACTGAGGGAGTTGGTGGGGTGGTTTGCGTGAGCTTGGTTACAAGAGGAAGGGATTTACTGGTCAGTGGACTGCTTCCGCTGTCACCCAAAGTTTTTGAACTTGTCACTGACTTATTATGAATGCGCTGCAGGTGACGTATAAGGGAGGATGTTCCGAGGTGGTTAACGTCCTTACCCCTACTTATTACAGCTTGACAAAGGGAACACACGGCTTGACACCTGTTGTCCGCATTTCTGTTGAAATAGTTCCACACCGAAGAGCTGATTTTTTTGGTATTTTCACCAGGCATGTCAACGGCCATATTCCTCCCACGGACAACAGGTGTCTCCCCGGGTGCCTGACTTAAACAAACCACCTCACCATCAGAATCCTCCTGGTCAATTTCCTCCCCAGCGCCAGCAACACCCATATCCTCCTCATCCTGGTGTACTTCAACACTGACATCTTCAATCTGACTATCAGGAACTGGACTGCGGGTGCTCCTTCCAGCACTTGCAGGGGGCGTGCAAATGGTGGAAGGCGCATGCTCTTCACGTCCAGTGTTGGGAAGGTCAGGCATCGCAACCGACACAATTGGACTCTCCTTGTGGATTTGGGATTTCGAAGAACGCACAGTTCTTTGCGGTGCTACTGCTTTTGCCAGCTTGAGTCTTTTCATTTTTCTAGCGAGAGGCTGAGTGCCTCCATCCTCATGTGAAGCTGAACCACTAGCCATGAACATAGGCCAGGGCCTCAGCCGTTCCTTGCCACTCCGTGTGGTAAATGGCATATTGGCAAGTTTACGCTTCTCCTCCGACAATTTTATTTTAGGTTTTGGAGTCCTTTTTTTACTGATATTTGGTGTTTTGGATTTGACATGCTCTGTACTATGACATTGGGCATCGGCCTTGGCAGACGACGTTGCTGGCATTTCATCGTCTCGGCCATGACTAGTGGCAGCAGCTTCAGCACGAGGTGGAAGTGGATCTTGATCTTTCCCTAATTTTGGAACCTCAACATTTTTGTTCTCCATATTTTAATAGGCACAACTAAAAGGCACCTCAGGTAAACAATGGAGATGGATGGATACTAGTATACAATTATGGATGGACTGCCGAGTGCCGACACAGAGGTAGCTACAGCCGTGGACTATTGTACTGTACTGTGTCTGCTGCTAATATAGACTGGATGATAATGAGATGTAGTATGTATGTATAAAGAAGAAAGAAAAAAAAACCACAGGTAGGTGGTATACAATTATGGACGGACTGCCGAGTGCCGACACAGAGGTAGCTACAGCCGTGGACTACCGTACTGTGTCTGCTGCTAATATAGACTGGTTGATAATGAGATGTAGTATGTATGTATAAAGAAGAAAGAAAAAAAAACCACGGGTAGGTGGTATACAATTATGGATGGACTGCTGAGTGCCGACACAGAGGTAGCTACAGCCGTGGACTACCGTACTGTGTCTGCTGCTAATATAGACTGGTTGATAAAGAGATGTAGTATGTATGTATAAAGAAGAAAGAAAAAAAAACCACGGGTAGGTGGTATACAATTATGGACGGACTGCCGAGTGCCGACACAGAGGTAGCTACAGCCGTGGACTACCGTACTGTGTCTGCTGCTAATATAGACTGGTTGATAAAGAGATGTAGTATGTATGTATAAAGAAGAAAGAAAAAAAAACCACGGGTAGGTGGTATACAATTATGGACGGACTGCCGAGTGCCGACACAGAGGTAGCTACAGCCGTGGACTACCGTACTGTACTGTGTCTGCTGCTAATATAGACTGGATGATAATGAGATGTAGTATGTATGTATAAAGAAGAAAGAAAAAAAAACCACGGGTAGGTGGTATACAATTATGGATGGACTGCCGAGTGCCGACACAGAGGTAGCTACAGCCGTGGACTACCGTACTGTGTCTGCTGCTAATATAGACTGGTTGATAAAGAGATGTAGTATGTATGTATAAAGAAGAAAGAAAAAAAAACCACGGGTAGGTGGTATACAATTATGGACGGACTGCCGAGTGCCGACACAGAGGTAGCTACAGCCGTGGACTACCGTACTGTGTCTGCTGCTAATATAGACTGGTTGATAAAGAGATGTAGTATGTATGTATAAAGAAGAAAGAAAAAAAACCACGGGTAGGTGGTATACAATTATGGATGGACTGCCGAGTGCCGACACAGAGGTAGCTACAGCCGTGGACTACCGTACTGTGTCTGCTGCTAATATAGACTGGTTGATAAAGAGATGTAGTATGTATGTATAAAGAAGAAAGAAAAAAAAAACACGGGTAGGTGGTATACAATTATGGATGGACTGCCGAGTGCCGACACAGAGGTAGCTACAGCCGTGGACTACCGTACTGTACTGTGTCTGCTGCTAATATAGACTGGATGATAATGAGATGTAGTATGTATAAAGAAGAAAGAAAAAAAAAACACGGGTAGGTGGTATACAATTATGGATGGACAGCCGAGTGCCGACACAGAGGTAGCTACAGCCGTGGACTACCGTACTGTGTCTGCTGCTAATATAGACTGGTTGATAATGAGATGTAGTATGTATAAAGAAGAAAGAAAAAAAAAACCACGGGTAGGTGGTATACAATTATGGACGGACTGCCGAGTGCCGACACAGAGGTAGCTACAGCCGTGGACTATCGTACTGTACTGTGTCTGCTGCTAATATAGACTGGATGATAATGAGATGTAGTATGTATAAAGAAGAAAGAAAAAAAACCACGGGTAGGTGGTATACAATTATGGATGGACTGACGAGTGCCGACACAGAGGTAGCTACAGCCGTGAACTACCGTACTGTGTCTGCTGCGACTGGATGATAAATAATGATATAAAAAATATATATATATCACTACTGCAGCCGGACAGGTATATATTATATAATGACGGACCTGCTGGACACTGTCTGTCAGCAGAATGAGTTTTTTATTTTATAGAATAAAAAAACACCACACAAGTCACACGACGTGTGTTTAACTTTTACAGGCAGACATTCACAATACAATATAGTATACTATATACTGGTGGTCAGGTCACTGGTCAGTCACACTGGCAGTGGCACTCCTGCAGAAAAAAAGTGTGCACTGTTTAATTTTAATATGTACTCCTGGCTCCTGCTATAACCTAACTGCTCCCCAGTCTCCCCCACAATTAAGCTGTGTGAGCACAGTCAGATATTATACATAGATGATGCAGCAGCACACTGGGCTGAGCACAGATATGGTATGTGACTGAGTCACTGTGTATCGTTTTTTCAGGCAGAGAACGGATTATATTAAATAATATAAAACTGCACTGGTGGTCACTGGTCAGTCACTAGTATAACTAACTAATACTATCAGCAAAATTCTGCACTCTCTGTCTGAGTACTCCTCCTAAGCTCCAGTAAATGAAGTGTCACTGTCTCACTCTCACTCTCCTATCTATTTCTTCTCTAAACGGAGAGGACGCCAGCCACGTCCTCTCACTATCAATCTCAATGCACGTGTAAAATGGCGGCGACGCGCGGCTCCTTATATAGAATCCGAGTCTCGCGATAGAATCCGAGCCTCGCGAGAATCCGACAGCGTCATGATGACGTTCGGGCGCGCTCGGGTTAACCGAGCAAGGCGGGAAGATCCGAGTCGCTCGGATCCGTGTAAAAAAAGCTGAAGTTCGGGCGGGTTCGGATTCCGAGGAACCGAACCCGCTCATCACTAATTTACACATCTAACTATTAGAGCCCTAGCTATATCTTGTACTTTTTAGTAGTGATGTGGGGTTCAGTTCTCCGAAAATACAAATCCACCTGAATTTTGTGGTTCCGAACCTAACCAAAACCCGGTCTGGATCCGAACAGAATCCCAGTTCTTATATGACTGCGGTTTTAAATTCAAATTTTACATCCGAGTTTCGGCTTTTGGATTGCAAAAATGACATGATTTTAGCCGTTTTTATCTAATTTTATCAATGTTTATTGATTTTTTTAATCAATTTTTAACTGAACCAAAAACCGAATCCGAACCAAAATACTTGAGGGTGGTTTTGCCAAAACCAAAACATAGGGGTGCGCGCATCTCTCCTTTTTTGTAGGGTAAGCTGCACAATACACATAAGTCGTGATTTCCCCCACTCATTGTGCATGAGGACATATAACTACCTATCAGCTGCGCTACAGCTGTGCTTAATAACCCATCTCGTATATATATATTTTTTTCACTCAACAAATTACAATCTTATGGAAAAAAAATCTGAGGTGGTCTAGTAAGGCTTTGTTTCACAGAGCAAGAAATTTCCACATCATTGGTCCCAGACAAGACTTCCATTAACTCCCGATCCATGATGGAAGCGCGTGGAACAAAAAGGCAACACTGTGTCTCATCCCGAAGACAAGCCTGGAAACAAATGTTGCAGGGCCTAGATAGAATAGAATGATCCCCTCACAGTGACTGCATACATTTACCTACCTCAGTGCCTATTCAGGGGGGCTTTCCAAGCCAGTGTCAATAGAGATAGATTGGACAATGTTACTATGGGAACGACTCAGCAGAAAAGTGATGGCTTCTAGGAAAGCAGGAAAAAACTAAAGGCCATGTTTGTTCATGTGAGATACAGCCACATTTACAACAACCCTGACATTCTGGGGAACAGAACTAATTGGGACACGGCAGAAGAGAGCAAACTCTCTGATACTCCACACTCAAGGGTTTGTACAAAGAATTAGCACAATCAGTAACCTGAGAGTATTAAAACTGCTCTTAGTTGTAACAGGCCCTGTCCTATAAACTCTCTATCTGAAGAGCTATCTGGTTGTTTACTTTAAGTGTGTTTTTTCTTTGTCACCTATAACCATTCACTGCTTACAGGGAGCTAACGAATGAAGTAACGTCACTCGGGCAGTCCACTAACAATGATATGTCCCAGTAAATGTAAAAATTGCAGAATTGGCAAATGACATTTATTATTTATAGTTCAAATTACACAATCATGTGATTTTGATCGGGCATTGTTTCACTTCAGATACAGTATATATATATATGTGTGGTAACATTTTGGGTAGCTGCCTCTTACTATATTTAAAAATGTTTAATACATATAGGATCATCAGAATTACCAACACTGCAGGGCCCAATATGGAGCCTGGAGATGAGGGGGCTGGGCTTATCATTGCCAGACCTCCCTACCGGACCCCTGCTTTGGTATGCAGTCCTTGCCGGCTCATCCACAAGGGAATTATTACACAGCTTGAGAATTATTTTTTGTAGAAAAGGGTTAAAATAATGTAATAGTATACATGTGATAATGCACCTTTACTGAAATAAGAATTTTAGAAGTCACAGAGGAGTCGTCCAGTCATGATAAAGGGGGTAATTCAGACTTGATTGCTGGGCAGCGATTTTTGCAGCCCTGTGATCAGATAGTCGCCGCCTACAGAGGGAGTGTATTTTAGCTGTGCAAGTGTGTGAATGCATGTGTAGCAGAGCTGCACAAACTGATTTTGTGCAGTCTCTCCGCAGCCCAAGACTTACTTAGCCACTGCGATCACATCAAGCTGTTCGGGACCAGAATTGATGTCAGACACCCTCCCTCAAACGCTTGGAAATGCCTACATTTTCCAGACACTCCCTTAAAACGGTCAGTTGCCACCCACAAACGCCCTCTACCTGTTACTCTCCTTGCGAACACCCGTGCGAATGGCTCCTCCGCAAAATCCCGTTGCAGGGTACCAACCCCCGTTGCAGCGGTGCGACATGCCGGCGCAGAGGCCTGACGCATGCGCAGTTTAGATCTGATCGCCCGCCGTGCGAAAATGCACAGCAGCGATCAGATCTGGATTACCCCCAATGTTAGACTTAGAGGGAACAGAAATAGTGAATGGAGAAAGCTATATAACCAAATCTCCTGCTGGGTGGACCCGTGCATACAGATTTGAAATTGCTAAAAATAAAAACAAAGAAAAACTGTTGAAAGAGAATGCAAATATACAATAAAAGTTTATTGCAGACAACGATACTGGCAATTGACAACATTCTTAACATTTTTATAACATTGCTTACAGCACGCTGCAAAACATTTCAAAGCTTAAAAAGGAAAACAAATGTGTATATATTAGAGATGTGCGGCGGGCACTTATCGTGTTTTGGTTTTGGTTCTGGTTCCATGCTCGTGTTTTGGATCTGGATTGGTTTTGCCAAAACCAACCTTTTGTGTTTTGGTTTTGAATGTGGATGATTTTTTAAAAAAACATAAACACAGCTAAAATCACAGACTTTGGGGGTAATTTTGATCCTACGGTATTATTAACCTCAATAACATTAATTTCCACTCATTTCCAGTCTATTCTGAACACCTCACAATATTGTTTTTAGGCCAAAAGGTTACACCGAGGTGGCTGTATGACTAAGCTAAGCTACACAAGTGTGCAGCACAAACACCTGGCCCATCTAGGAGCGGCATTGCAGTGTCACACAGGATGGCAGATTTAAAAAATAGGGCTCAAACAGCACATGATGCAAAGAAGAAAAAGCGGTGCAATGAGGTAGCTGTATGACTAAGCTAAGCGACACAAGTGTGCGTCACAAACAGCTGGCCCATCTAGGAGTGGGACTGCAGTCCTACTGCACTAATGGCGGATACTAGTGATGTGCACCGGAAATTTTTCGGGTTTTGTGTTTTGGTTTTGGATTCGGTTCCACGGACGTGTTTTGGATTCGGACGCGTTTTGGCAAAACCTCCCTGAAATTTTTTTGTCGGATTCGAGTGTGTTTTGGATTCGGGTGTTTTTTTACAAAAAACCCTCAAAAACAGCTTAAATCATAGAATTTGGGGGTCATTTTGATCCCATAGTATTATTAACCTCAATATCCATAATTTCCACTCATTTCCAGTCTATTCTGAACACCTCACACCTCACAATATTATTTTTAGTCCTAAAATTTGCACCGAGGTCGCTGGATGGCTAAGCTAAGCGACCCAAGTGGCCGACACAAACACCTGGCCCATCTAGGAGTGGCACTGCAGTGTCAGACAGGATGGCCGATTTAAAAAATAGGCCCCAAACAGCACATGATGCAAAGAAAAAAAGAGGTGCACCAAGGTCGCTGGATGGCTAAGCTAAGCGACCCAAGTGGCCGACACAAACACCTGGCCCATCTAGGAGTGGCACTGCAGTGTCAGACAGGATGGCCGATTTAAAAAATAGGCCCCAAACAGCACATGATGCAAAGAAAAAAAGAGGTGCAATGAGGTAGCTGTGTGACTAAGCTAAGCGACCCAAGTGGCCGACACAAACACCTGGCCCATCTAGGAGTGGCACTGCAGTGTCAGACAGGATGGCAGATTTAAAAAATAGGCCCCAAACAGCACATGATGCAAAGAAAAAAAGAGGTGCACCAAGGTCGCTGGATGGCTAAGCTAAGCGACCCAAGTGGCCGACACAAACACCTGGCCCATCTAGGAGCGGCACAGCAGTTTTCTAGCGAGAGGATGAGTGCTTCCATCCTCATGTGAATCTGAACCACTAGCCATGAACATAGGCCAGGGCCTCAGCCGTTCATTGCCACTCCGTGTCGTAAATGGCATATTGGCAAGTTTACGCTTCTCCTCAGACGCTTTTAATTTTGATTTTTGGGTCATTTTACTGAACTTTTGTAGTATACTTGACGACACAGAGGTAGAGCAGTGGACTACTGTACCGTACTGCTATATATATACTGGTGGTCAGCAAAATTCTGCACTGTGCTCCTACTATATATACTGTGCACAACTAAAATGCACCACAGGTATGGATGGATAGTATACTTGACGACACAGAGGTAGGTAGAGCAGTGGCCTACTGTACCATACTGCTATATATTATATACTGGTGGTCAGCAAAATTCTGCACTGTCCTCCTACTATATAAAATTACGCACAACTAAAATGCACCACAGGTATGGATGGATAGTATACTTGACGACACAGAGGTAGGTAGAGCAGTGGCCTACTGTACCGTACTGCTATATATTATATACTGGTGGTCAGCAAAATTCTGCACTGTCCTCCTACTATATAAAACTGCGCACAACTAAAATGCACCACAGGTATGGAAGGATAGTATACTTGACGACACAGAGGTAGGTAGAGCAGTGGCCTACTGTACCGTACTGCTATATATTATATACTGGTGGTCAGCAAAATTCTGCACTGTCCTCCTACTATATAATACTGCGCATAACTAAAATGCACCACAGGTATGGATGGATAGTATACTTGACGACACAGAGTAGGTAGAGCAGTGGCCTACTGTACCGTACTGCTATATATTATATACTGGTGGTCAGCAAAATTCTGCACTGTCCTCCTACTTTATATACTGCGCACAACTAAAATGCACCACAGGTAAGGATGGATAGTATACTTGATGACACAGAGGTAGGTAGAGCAGTGGACTACTGGTGGTCACTGGTCAGCAAAATTCTGCACTGTCTTCCTACTATATACTACAGTGCAGCACAGATATGGAGCGTTTTTCAGGCAGAGAACGTAGATATTTTCAGCACACTGAGCACAGATATTTGCAAGCACACTGAGCACAGATATTTGCAGCACACTGAGCACAGTTATTTGCAGCACACTGAGCACAGTTATTTGCAGCACACTGAACACAGAAACTGAGAGAACACTGCACGTCCTCTCCCTATCATCTCCAATGCACAAGTGAAAATGGCAGCGACGCGCGGCTCATTATATAGAATACGAATCTCGCGAGAATCCGACAGCGGGATGATGACGTTCGTGCGTGCTCGGGTTAACCGAGCAAGGCGGGAGGATCTGAGTCTGCCTCGGAACCATGTAAAATGGGTGAAGTTCGGGGGGGGTACGGATTCTGAGGAACCGAACCCGCTCATCACTAGCGGATACCGAATGCACATCTGACACCAACATAGCTGTCAAGGCCTCAGTTATCCGCTTTGCAACAGGATGACTGCTGTCATATTTCATCTTCATCGCAAAGGACTGTTGGACAGTCATTTGCTTAGTTGAAGTAGTACAAGTGGTCTTCAGACTTCCCCTCTGGGATGACGATCGACTCCCAACAGCAGCAGCAGCCGCAGCAGTAGTAGGAGGAACTGGTTCTTGATCTTTCCCTATTTTATCCTCCAAATTTTTGTTCTCCATTATTTCTCTTACGTCCTAGAGGATGCTGGGGTCCATATTAGTACCATGGGGTATAGACGGGTCCATCAGGAGCCATTGGCACTTTAAGAGTTTAACAGTGTGGGCTGGCTCTTCCCTCTATGCCCCTCCTACCAGACTCAGTTTAGAAAATGTGACCGGAGGAGCCGGTCACAGCTAGGGGAGCTCTACAGAGCTTTCTTAGTAAAAGTTTTCTTAGAGTTTTTTATTTTACAGGGAGGCTGCTGGCAACAGGCTCCCTGCTTCGAGGGACTTAGGGGGTGGAGCAGTGTCCGCCCTGCGGGGTCTGAGCCACTGTCTCCGCTGACTGGACATTGAGCTCCAGAGGGGACTGATCTATCGCCGCCACAGGGGAACGCTCACCCCAGCAGCATGCCGCCACCCCCTTGCAGAGCTGAAGTGTGGCGACTGAGTCACCATCCTCCCTAACAAGCGGGGGGTCGGTGTGAAGATGGCGGCTACAGGGTAGTATTAACTGCGCTCCCGGATGGCTCAGTGGTACATAGGTGCGGTGCTGTGAGGGGCGCCCTGAGCCAGCGCCTGACCCTACACTGACCATTTCAGCCTGTCGGGGTCTGCGGATCTCAGCCAGCACACAAAAACCTCAGGCCAGTATAATCTTGAAGAGCGGGAAGACAGCGCCAGTAAGGGGGCAGAGCTTCTCCTCAGAGCGGACCCAGCAGCGTTTCAGCTGCATTTTCCTGCCTGTAGTCGGATGCAAGTGGAAGGTCCCTCCAGTGCAACTCCAGCTATCTGTACAGTACCAGGGGGTTGTAGAAGGGAGGGGAGGTGTAAAGGCTGTGTTACCTATTAAGGGACACAGTCAGTGCTGGTTTAGGGTCTCCCTATACCTGTAATAGCGCTGTGTGTGGGTTGGCTCCAATCTCTGTCTCTCTCTGCCATTCTTGGGGGGGGGGGGACTCTGTCTGCCCAGTACCCTGTGTGTATGTGGGGTGAGTGGTGTGTATTAGCAAACATGTCTAGAGACTCTGGGGGTCATTTCGAGTTGATCGTAGCTGTGCTAAATGTAGCAAAGCTATGATCATTCACACAGACATGCGGGGGGACGCCCAGCACAGGGCTAGTCCGCCCCGTATATCAGTGCTGCCCCTCCCCCCTGCAGAAGTGCAAAGGCATCGCACGGCGGCGATGCCTTTGCACTTCAAGAGTAGCTACCGGCCAACGCAGCTTTAGAGTGCTGGCCGGGAGCTACTCGTCGCTCCCCGGCCCACAGCGGCTGCGTGTGACGTCACGCAGCCGCCGCGGACCGCCCCCCCCCCCCCCCTCCCAATGGTCCGATCATGCCTGCGTTGGCCGGACCGCTCCCCCTAAACAGCGGCTTAACGCCGCCGTTCAGTCCTCTCCCGCCCAGCGACCGCCTCTGTCTAAGAGGCGATCGATAGGCACCGACGGCTGCCATGCGCCGGCGCACTGCGGCGCCGGCGCATGTGCAGGCCCGACCCGATCGCTGCGCTGCGACAAACTGCAGCGACCGATCGGGTCGGAATTACCCCCTCTGTTTCATATGCTGCAGAGGATTTATCTTCTCAGGAAGATCCCATCCCATGTAATCAGGATTGCACTGTTGTGGTGCAGATCCCAGCTAGAGAACCGGAGTGGTTAGCCTCTCTTAGGGGGACTATTTCTCAGATTTCAGAAAGGGTTGCAAGAACTGAGCATGCAACTCAGGTATTGCAATCCTCTATGGTTGTATGGTCTGATACTGCTCCCTCAGGGTCCCCTGCGGTACATTCTCACAAACGTGCACTTGCCAAGATTATGCAAAATGACACGGACATCGATTCTGACACTGCAGACGGTGACGGGGATGTGTCGAGGGGGACGGCATCACTTGGAAAGGGGGTGCAGTTGATGATTGAGGCCGTACGGGATGTGTTGCACATTTCTGACACAACTCCTGAGCAGGTTGAGGAGGCCTTTTTCACGGACAGTAAAAAGGCCCCTCTCACCTTCCCAGCATCTAAGGAATTAAATGCTATCTTTGAAAAAGCCTGGGAAAATCCGGAGAAATAATTCCAGATCCCTAAGAGGGTCTTGGTTGCTTTTCCCTTCCCAGAGGAAGATAGAAAGAAGTGGGAGTCTCCGCCGATAGTTGACATCTCTATCTCCAGGCTGTCAAAACAGGTGGTTTTACCAGTCCCGGGATCTACCGCGTTGAAGGACCCGACAGATTGCAAGGTGGATGCTACGCTCAGATCCATTTACACGCCCTCAGGGGCTATACTGCGGCCTACTATTGCCTGTGCATGGATTTCTAAAGCTATAGCCAGGTGGTCAATCACTCTGCAGGAGGACTTGACTACAATGGATAAAGGTGACGTTGATTTATTTTTACATAATATTCAGGATTCTGCAGGGTTCCTGGTAGCTTCCATGAAGGACCTGGGTTCCATGGCTGCGGGGATCTCCTCCATGTCCGTCTCGGCTCGCAGGGGTCTCTGGTTGCGCCAATGGTCTGCGGACGCGGAATCCAGGAAAAGTGTGGAGGGCCTACCTTATACAGGTCAGGCTCTCTTTGGGGTGGCGCTGGATGCGTGGATTACCACGGCTACCGCGGGTAAGTCTCCTTTTCTCCCCTCAGCTGCACCGGCTACGAAGAAGCCTTTTACACCAGCCACTTCACAGTCCTTTCGGCCCGCGAGGCCTAGAAAGAACAAGACTTCTCACACCTTCTTTAGAGGTGGTCGTGCTAAAGGAAAAAAGCCTGCTCCCGCAGGTTCCCAAGACCAGAAGCCTACTTCTGGTACCTCAAAGTACTCTGCATGATGGTGGACAGCACAGCCTGGAGGAAGGTCAGGTGGGAACAAGACTCCGGCATTTCAGTCACTTCTGGATGTCGTCTGGCCTGGACCCTTGGGTACTGGATATAGTGTCCAGGGGGTACAGGCTGGAGTTTCAAACTCTCCCACCTCACCGTTTCTTCAAATCAGGCTTGCCAGCTCTGCCGGCAGACAGAACAATTCTTCTGGAAGCTATCCGATAATTGGTAGTGTCCGAGGTCATTGTTCCAGTTCCGCCTGATCAGTGGAACAAGGGTTACTGTTCGAACCTTTTCGTGGTACTGAAGCCGGATGGTTCGGTACGGCCAATTCTGAACTTAAAATCTTTGAACCCTTATCTCAGGGAGTTCAAATTCAAGATGGAGTCTCTGACAGCTGTCATCTCAGGACTGACGGAGGGGGAGTTCCTGGTGTCCCTGGACATCAAGGATGCGTACCTCCACATTCCCATTTGGTCGCCGCATCAGGCATATCTCAGGTTTGCACTGTTAGATGATCACTATCAGTTTAAGGCGCTGCCTTTCAGTCTCTCCACGGCACCAAGGGTCATCACCAAGGTGATGGCAGAGATGATGGTTCTCCTCCGCAAACAAGGGGTGAACAGAATTCCGTATCTGGACAATCTCCTGATCAAGGTGTCGTCCAGGGAGAAGTTAAGATCCATTGCTCTCACGACACAACTGCTCAAGGAACACGGTTGGATCCTGAACCTTCCAAAGTCTCATCTGGAACCGACAAGGAGGCTGTCTTTCCTGGGGATGATCCTGGACACGGAAGTGCAGAGGGTGTTTCTACCGGTGGAGAAAGCATTGGTGATTCAAACTATGGTCCGTGATACAGGCTAGGAAGGGGGTAACATCTAAACATTACCATCGAATTTGGAAAAAATATGTTTCTTGGTGTGAATCCAAGAAATTTCCTGCGGTGGAATTTCAACTTGGACATTTTCTCCTTTTTCCTGCAAGCAGGTGTGGATATGGGCCTGAGATTGGGCTCCATCAAGGTCCAGATCTCAGCTTTGTCCATTTTCTTCCAAAAACAATTGGCTGTCCTCCCTGAGGTTCAGACCTTTTTGAAAGGAGTTCTGCACATCCAGCCTCCCTTTGTGGCGCCAACGGCACCCTGGGATCTTGATGTGGTGTTGCAGTTCCTGCAATCGGATTGGTTTGAGCCTTTACAGGAGGCTGAAATCAAGTTCCTCACGTGGAAGGCGGTCACTTTGTTGGCCTTAGCTTCTGCTCGACGCGTGTTGGAATTGGGAGCTTTGTCTTGTAAAAGTCCCTATCTGATCTTCCATGAAGATATGGCGCAACTCAGGACTCGTCCGCAGTTCCTGCCTAAGGTTGTATCAGCTTTTCATATCAACCAACCTATTGTGGTGCCAGTGGCTATTGACTCCTCAATTGCTTCAAAGGCCTTGGATGTTGTGAGGGCTTTGAAAATTTATGTGAAGAGGACGGCCCGTCATAGAAAATCTGACACTCTGTTTGTCCTCTATGATCCCAAGAAAATTGGGTGTCCTGCTTCTAAGCAGTCGATTTCACGATGGATCAGGTTCACCATCCAGCATGCATATTCTACAACAGGATTGCCGTGTCCAAAATCTGTAAAGGCCCACTCTACTCGTAAGGTGGGCTCTTCATGGGCGGCTGCCCGGGGTGTCTCTGCTGTACATCTTTGCCGAGCAGCTACTTGGCCTGGGTCGAACACGTTTGCTAAGTTTTACAAGTTCGATACTTTGGCCTCTGATGACCTCAAGTTTGGTCAAGCAGTCTTGCAGGAGCCTCCGCGCTTTCCCTCCCGTTCTGGGAGCTTTGGTACATCCCCATGGTACTAATATGGATCCCAGCATCCTCTAGGACGTAAGAGAAAATAGGATTTTAATTACCTTCCGGTAAATTCTTTTCTCGTGTCCGTAGAAGATCCCCGACGCCCGCCCAGCGCTTCGTTTTCCTGCATTGGTTTTGTAGTTCAGTACTGCATGGTTCCTAGGTAAGTTCTGCATTATTTACTGTTTCAGTACTGTCTCAGCTGTTGCTGAGTTTTCCGGCATGTTAGCCGAATTTGCCTGTTGTGTGAGCTGGTATGAATCTCGCCACTATCTGTGTATTTCCTTCTCTCGAAGTATGTTGTCTCCACGGGCACAGTTTCTAGACTGAGTCTGGTAGGAGGGGCATAGAGGCAGGAGCCAGCTCACTCTATTAAACTCTTAAAGTGCAATGGCTCCTGGTGGTCCCGTCTATACCCCATGGTACTAATACGGACCCCAGCATCCTTTACGGACTACGAGAAAAGGATTTACCGGTAGGTAATTAAAATCCTATTTTTTCTGGAGTTATATAACAAAATGCAGCAAAGGAGAGCATACCCCTACACCACACAGGGCAAACCCTGTAAAAATTATTTGGATTCAATATTAATAACCCCTTTATTTGGAGTAAATAATATACAGCACAGGACAGCACCATTGAACTTATATGGCAGCACCACTGGACTGGACTTATACGCCAGTACCACTGTATTTATACGGCAGTAGCACTGGACATATACGACAGTATCAATGGAATTATACGGCAGTGCCACTGGACATATACGGCAGTATCACTGGAATTATATGGCAGTAACACTGGAATTATACGGCAGTATCAATGGATTTATACGGCAGTTCCACTGGACTGGATTTATACGGCAGTACCACTGGATTCATACGGCAGTATTACTGGACTGGATTTATACGCCAGTACCACTAGATTTATATGGCAGTATCACTGGAATTATATGGCAGTACAACTGGACATATACGGCAGTATCACTAAATTTATATGGCAATACCACTGGACATATACGGCAGTATCACTGGACTGGATTTATACGCCAGTACCACTGGATTTATACGGCAGTATATCTGGATATATATGGCAGTATCACTGGACATATACGGCAGTATCACTGGACTGGATTTATACGCCAGTACCACTGGATTTATACGGCAGTACCACTGGACACATACGGCAGTATCACTGGAATTACTGTATATGTCAGTACCTCTGGACATATACGGCAGTATCACTGGATTTATATGGCAATACCACTGGACATATATGGCAGTATCACTGGAATTATATGGCAGTACCACTGGACATATACAGCAGTATCACTGGATTTATACGGCAGTACCACTGGACATATACGGCAGTATCACTGGATTTATACGGCAGTATCACTGGACTGGATTTATATGCCAGTACCACTGGATTTATATGGCAGTACCACTGGACCTATACAGCAGATCACTGGACTTCTACAGCAGTATCACTTGACTGGATTTATACGCCAGTACCACAGGATTTATACGGCAGTACCACTGGACTTATATTATATGGCAGTATCACTGGAATTATATGGCAGTACCACTGAACATATACGGCGGTATCACTGGACATATATAGCAGTATCACTGGACTGGATTTATACGCCAGTGCCACTGGATTTATACGGCAGTACTACTGGACTTATATTATACGGCTGTATCACTGAAATTATATGGCAGTACCACTGAACATATACGGCGGTATCACTGGATTTATACGGCAGTATCACTGGACTGGATTTATACGCCAGTACCACTGGATTTATACGGCAGTATCACTGGACATATACGGCAGTATCACTGGGCTGGATTTATAAGCCAGTACCACTGGATTTATACGGCAGTATCACTGGACATATACGGCAGTACCCATGGAATTATACGGCAGTACCCCTGGAATTATATGGCAGTACCCGTGGACTTATACAGCAGCATCATTGGACTTATACAGCAGCACCACTGGACTTATACAGCAGCACCATTGGACTTATACAGCAGCACCACTGGACTTATGGCAGCGCAGGACACCACCACTGGATTTACGGCAGCACAGAATACCACCACTGGACATATGGCAGCACAGGACACCACCACTGCACTGGACTGGATGTATACAGCAGCACTGGACATATGGCAGTAGAAGACACCACCACTGTGACTGGACTAATGCAGCATAAGACACCACCACTGGACTGATGCAGTACAACACAGCACCACTGGACTGGACTTATACAGCAGAACTAGACACCACCACTGTGAGAGGACTGATGCAGCACAAGACACTACCACTGTACCGATGCAGGACAACACAGCACCACTGCACTGGACTTATACAGCTACACTGGACATATGGCAGCAGAGGACACCACCACTGTGACTGGACTGATGCAGCATAAGACACTACACTGGACTGAGCAGTACAAGACAGCACTGGAATCGCCACCCCACTTTCCCTCCCGCACAGACACTGAGGACGGAGACACGTTCTCTCCCTACACTCTTCAATGCCGGAGTGAAAATGGTCGGCGACGCGCGGCTCCTTATATGGAATCCAAAACCCATGAGAATCCGACAGCGGGATAATGACGTTTTGCCTCGTTCTGGTTTCCGAGTCAGGCGGGAAAACCCAAGCCGGGCTCGGATCCGGGCTCGGGTAGTGAATTCCGGTAGGGTTCGGTTCTCAGGGAACCGAACCCACTCATCTCTAGATGAAACATATTGTGATGTGGTCAAAATTAACTGGAAATGAGTGGAAATTAATGTTATTGAGGTTCATAATACTGTAGGAACAAAATCAGGCAAAATTATGTGATTTTAGCTGTTTTTATGATTTTTTTTTCTAAAAAACTACAGGTCCAATATCAAAACCCACAAGGGCAGTTGGGGCAAAACCAATACAGATCCAAATCACAAAGGAGATACAGATCCAAAACCAAAACCCAAGATTGGGGTCGGCGCACATCTCTAGCAATATCGTGTAAGAAGAATAATATATTTATAAATGAAGCCTCGTACTCTCAGAGATTTTGCCTCATCAAATGTTAGCAAGCTGTTACTAGTTTAAGGGAACTAAATTTATGTTAACTGAGGTACCTGTACTTTGTGAAGTGGAAATAAAAAGTCATATACAATCATACAGATGGAGCCTCGCTCATCTAGGCTTCTCTGCTGTGCCTAGGTGCACCAAGGTTTATTAGCATACACCTTTCATCTATTGTTCAAGGGATTAAGTCATTATAGCAATGGATTAAATCCGACTGCCCTGGCTCAATTAATCCTATTAAAGGGATAGATGAGGAAGGCTCCATCTGTATGTATGTATGTATGTATGTATGTATGTATGTATGTATGTATGTATCCTTTGCTTCAAAATGATTTACTCCATTAAACATAAGTATAAAGATACTGACAGCTTCTCTTCTGCCACTTTCTCTCCTTCTCTTTAGGGGGCCCATTTATCAAATAATATTTGCGGTTTTGTCCCCAAAATCACGTTTTTGGAGGTTAGCTGCTAATATTAGGGATGTCCTGAATGTATAAAGGAGGGATTGCAGCAGGTATCTCCGATACATGTGACCGCGCATGCGCAGGACCCCTGGCAGCCTGTAGAGCACATTGCAGCCCCTGTCCCTGCTGATGCCAGGTAATACATTCACCCAAAGTGACTGCATATTGCAATGCAATCCTGGGCGATAAGATCCCACCCAGATCTCGTTCAATATGTGATTGTTGATAAAGGGGCCCCTATGTCTCCTGACTGACCTCGCTGAGGGGGAGATGTACTATGGTTCCTACAGAGATAAAGTGTGCTAAACCTTGGAAAGTGATAAAGTAGAGAGAGATTAAGGGGGACATTTACTAGGCAGTGATAAGAGCGGTCACAGTGGCGGAACTAGCGAGCAGTGGGCCCAGGTGCGACAAAATGCTTTGCCCCCCCCCCTCCCCTCATCCCATCCAAGTCCACTCCCTCACCCCTGGAGAGGATCTGGTGGGGGGGACCTGCTCAGGGCCAGAGAAATGGATACCTAGCAACAGTGCCGTAACTAGACATTTTAGCACCGTGTGCAAGAAACAGCATCAGAGCCCCACTTCTGCATGCAAAACAGGGGCAGTGCGCGCCGTAGGCGTGCGCAAAAATACATAGGGGCATGGCTTCATGGGGAAGGGGTGTGGCCACAAAATAATACCAATTCATAAAACGGTGCACAGTAGTCTCCATTATTCAAATTACGCGCACAGTAGCACCACTACACCAGGTAGAGACCCTTTTACACCTTACGGCAGACAGCGTCCCCCTTTTTACACATAACGGCAGACAGCGTCCCCTTTTTACACATAACGGCAGACAGCATGCCCTTGTTACACATAACGGCAGTCAGCGTCCCCTTTTTTACACATAACGGCAGACAGCGTCCCCTTTTTACACATAACGACAGACAGCGTCCCCTTTTTTACACATTACGGCAGACAGCGTCCCCCTTTTTACACATTACGGCAGACAGCATTACTGGGAGGAGGCCGGGATGTCCCAGCAGGCTCAGCATGGCCACGCCTCCTCCTAGTAATGCATCTGAGCGTTGGCTAGGACAGGAGGACACGGGGCAGCCTGCTGTGGTGCCGGAGTTTTGAATCAGATTCTCCGCGGTGATCTGGGGGGTAAGTGCTCCCCGCGTGGGCTGGGGTGAATAATCGTGGGGGGAGCGCCAAAATTTATTTTTATATATGACCCCCCCCCCAGCCACAACACGCGCCCCCTGCAAATAATCGATTGTATATTTAGGTGTCATGAAATAACCAACGTTTCAGGGCCCATGTGACAAGCTCTAGGACAAATAGGCAGATTTGAGTATAATGAACATCTGTGCACATGTGCATATTCTGGGTGTATAACTGAACTATACCACAATGCACAGACCTATTTTACCCCCCCCTCCCCCCACACACACACACACACGTTAGCAGCCACAGTGTACACTGCTGCTTTGATGGATTAATTCACCTGTTTTTGTGGCTCCTATTGGCAGGGCTAGGAAGCCCGTTGAATCTTCTCTCCAGCACTAGGGGTCTTGCCTGGAATGATGACATCCCCTCCCCACAGGCCCGTGAATCGTGGGTAAAATGGAGTGAGTGGGTGGAGCCTAATGCTGTGAATGGGCGGAGCTACGATCGTGACCCACAATCAGAAAAAAATCTTTTAAGTTAATCAGGTGGGGTTTCTGGGTACGCGTGCGCCAGTGAGAGGGACAGCAGCAGCAGCGCCTCAACCTATAACACAGCGCTGCTGCGGCTCCCTCCTCCACCTTCTCCTTCCCCCCGTGTCCGCTGCCTGCGCTGCTCTCCTGTCCGGGCGGCTGTGTGTTGCCCGCAGCACACAGCGGTATGTAATGCTTACATGCTTTGGGCCCCTGGACAGTGGCGGGCCCCAGTGCAACGCACTGGTTGCACTGGCGGTAGTCGCGCCTCTGAGAGCGTAGAAGTGAGCCAGTGGAGAAGTGCCCATGGCAACCAATCAGCACTGAAGTAACATCTATAATTTGCAGACTATAAAATTATACAGAGCTGCTGATTGGTTGATGGGGCAACTTCTCCACTGGCTCACTTCTCCGCTCTAATCACTGCTTAGTAAATGTCCCCCAAAGTATCAACCAATCAGCTCCTAACTGCCATGTTATAGGCTGTTTTGAAAAATGACAGGAGCTGATTTGCTGGTAGTTTATCTCTCTCTACTTTATAACTTTCCAAGGCTTAGTACATCTGCCCCTAACTGACATGATAGCTGTCACTCACTGTACTGACTGATATGACAACTCATTGCTGATTACTCTGCCTCTTGTCTCCCCTCTCAGTTTCCTTCTGTTTATTGTCAGAATATGAATTTGGCCACTGCTCTTTTACCACAGTACTCTGGGGGAAGCATGTTACTTATTTTTCCTCATAGATACCTTAAATCATTATACTATTCCCAGTGGCAGGTTCCATCAGCTCTCTCCTCCACTGTCTTGTTAAGTCTCCACCAGGACTCCCCCTTTAGTCAGTCACCCCGACCGCGGAATCCCGATAGTTAGAATCCCGACAGGCTCCCTAACCCTAACCCTCCCTTTCCGTAGCCTAAACATAACTCCGTCCCCCCTTCCCGCAGCCTAACACTAGCCCTCCCTGATGGTACCTTACCATAACCCCCCCTTTCTGCAGCCTAACCCTCCCTGGGGGCTGCCTACCCCCGCCCCCCCTGAAAATGGCAGTGACGTGCGGCTCCTTATATGGAATCCAAAACCCGCGAGAATCCGACAGCGGGATGATGACGTTTTGCCTCGTTCTGGTTTCCGAGTCAGGTGGGGAAACCCGAGCCGGGCTCGGGTAGTGAAGTCCGGTAGGGTTCGGTTCTCAGGGAACCGAACCCACCCATCTCTAACACACACACACACACACATATATATATATATATATACACACACACACATACACACACATATATAGAGAACCCTGCACTCTCCTTAGCAGCTTCATTCACCTTACTGCATTAGTATACATCTGAATAAACAATGGGGTTTTGGTTTATGGATTGTACAATGGGCCGCAAGCTTACATGTATTGCACAATCCATAAACCAAAACCCCATTGTTTATTCACATGTATACTAAAGCATTGAGGTGAATGAAACTGCTCAAGAGAGTGCAGGATTCTCTGTATATGTATATTTAAGTTAGGTGGTCACAGCCCACTGCACCCCAACCTAGATGTGGGGAGTACATGAGTGCACCCCTCTCCTGGGAATGGTGAGTGCAGTGGATCCCCGTATGTGTATATAATAGGGTTAATTTTTAATTGGCCCATTTGTGATCATATCTCTCTCACATGCACCCCTAAGCTCATTTACTTTTTACCTGGGTCAGCTGCTGTTTAGGTCATACTTGCCTACCTGCCCCTCTCCATGAGGGAGAAAATGCTCTGTTCCTGGACTTTCCTGGTAATGTATGATTGCCATCACCTGTGGTGAAACACCTTTCTTATCAATTACCTAGCTCACCACAGGTGATGGCAATCATACATTACCATGAAAGTCCAGGAACAGAGAATTTTCTCCCTCATGGAGAGGGTCAGGTAGGCAAGTATGGTTTAGGTGTGTTGGTGACTGTCTCACTTTGAAAGCCAGTAGTCAGTTGGCAGGGGAGCTTTAAGCCAGATAAGCAGCACACTTGTGTAGTTGTGTTATTTGTGTTGGTGACTGTCTTACCTTTTAAATGCCATAAGTGTGGCAGGTAAGCTTTAAACCAGATAAGCACATTTTCCCCTATGGGACAGCAGTAGCCAGGTCACTAAAAAATCTATGTGACAGTTTGTGATAGAGTAGGACTTGCAGTGAAATGGGGTCCCGTGGAGTGGGCCGCAAGCTTACATGCATTGTACATTTCATAAACCAAAACCCCATTGTTTATTCAGATCTATACTAAAGCATGAAGGTGAATGAAATTGCTAAGGAGAGTGCAGGGTTCTCTGTATATGTATATTTGAGTTAGGTGGTCACAGCCCACCACACCCTAACCCAGGGGTGGGGAGTACATGAGTGCACCCCTCTCCTGGGAATGACGAGTGCAGTGGTTGTGTGTGTGTGTGTGTGTGTGTGTGTGTGTGTGTGTGTGTGTGTGTGTGTGTGTGTGTGTGTGTGTATGTATGTGTATATATATATATATATATATATATAATAAAAATATATATATTTTACAAAGGCAGAAATTTAGCGCTTTTCTTATAAGAATCGCCTGGAAGGTCTTGGCAGACCAAAAGTAGCTCAATACATGTGATCAATAGTGCTGGATTAACATCAGGGCAATCTGGGTTGTCGTTACATCACCAGCATCAAACTGGACTGTGTATGTGTGTGTGGAGGGGGACGGAGTAGGGTGCAAATTGCAACAAATTACACCACAACCAGGGGTGTCTGAACATTTATAGGTTGGGGGGCAAATTACAGCCTCAGTTTGGCGCCCCAGCCCCCGCGGGGTGCCAAACCTGCACCTCCGGCCAACTCGTACTTCATTACATCTGGCCCCACATCTGAATCAGGCCCAATGTGAACTTGGGGAACTACAGTGTGCGGAACACTTTTGTGGTGCTGGGAGTATTTACACATTAAACATTAGTAACATGTCCAGTTTATTGGTAGCCCACACCCCTACCACTACCCCAAAGTTAGTTGCCCTGGGACCCTCACAAATCTTAATCTAACCGCAGTGGTAAACACATGCCCTCAGTGTAGATTCTCTGTAGCACTGGCAGGGCCGTTTCTAGCCAATTTGGCTTCCAGTGCGAGATTTAAAAATGCGCCCCCCCCCATTCACATAAAAAAAATGCGCCCCCCCCCCCCATAGATATAAAGAGTGAAAGCATGCGCGCGCGCTCCCGGCAAGGGGGCGTGGCCTCGTTGAAATGGGTGTGACCTCATCTGATCTCATCATCACGGCCACCACAGGTTAAATAAATAAAAAAAGTCCTCATTGTACACATTACAGCAGGCACGCGACCCCATTTTACACAGCACGGCAGGCAAGGGTCCCCATTTTACACATTGCGGCAGGCACGTGCCCCATTTTACACATTGTGGCAGGAGAGTGTCCCCATTTTACACATTGCGGCAGGAGAGTGTCCCCATTTTACACATTGCGGCAGGCACGTGCCCCCATTTTACACATTGCGGCAGGCACGTGCCCCCATTTTACACATTGTGGCAGGAAAGTGTCCCCATTTTACACATTGCGGCAGGCACGTGCCCCCATTTTACACATTGCGGCAGGAAAGTGTCCCCATTTTACACATTGCGGCTGGCACGTGCTCCCATTTTACACATTGCGGCAGGAAAGTGTCCCCATTTTACACACTGCGGCAGGCACGTGCCCCCATTTTACACAGTACAACAGGCAAGTGTCCCCATTTTACACATTGCGGCAGGCATGTGCCCCCATTTTACACATTGCGGCAGGCACGTGCCCCCATTTTACACATTGCAGCAGGCACATGCCCCCATTTTACACATTACGGCAGGAAAGTGTCCCCATTTTACACATTGCGGCAGGCACGTGCCCCCATTTTACACAGTACAACAGGCAAGTGTCCCCATTTTACACATTGTGGCAGGCACGAGCCCCCATTTTACACATTGCGGCAAGAAAGTGTCCCCATTTTACACATTGCGGCAGGCACGTGCCCCCATTTTACACAGTACAGCAGGAAAGTGTCCCCATTTTACACATTGCGGCAGGATAGTGACCCCATTTTACACATTGCGGCAGGCACGTGCCCCCATTTTACACAGTACAGCAGGAAAGTGTCCCCATTTTACACATTGCGGCAGGATAGTGTCCCCATTTTACACATTGCGGCAGGCACGTGCCCCCATTTAACACATTGCTGCAGGAAAGTGCCCCCATTTTATACAGTACAACAGGCAAGTGTCCCCATTTTACACATTGCGGCAGGCACGTGCCCCCATTTTACACATTGCGGCAGGAAAGTGCCCCCATTTTACACAGTACAACAGGCAAGTGTCCCCATTTTACACATTGCGGCAGGCATGTGCCCCCATTTTACACATTGTGGCAGGCACGTGCCCCCATTTTACACATTGCGGCAGGCACATGCCCCCATTTTACACATTGCGGCAGGAAAGTGTCCCCATTTTACACATTGCAGCAGGCACGTGCCCCCATTTTACACAGTACAACAGGCAAGTGTCCCCATTTTACACATTGTGGCAGGCATGTGCCCCCATTTTACACATTGCGGCAGGAAAGTGTCCCCATTTTACACATTGCGGCAGGCACGTGCCCCCATTTTACACAGTACGGCAGGAAAGTGTCCCCATTTTACACATTGCGGCAGGCACGTGCCCCCATTTTACACATTGCGGCAGGAAAGTGTCCCCATTTTACACATTGCGGCAGACTGCGTCCCCATTTTACACATAGCGGCAGGCACATGCCCCCATTTTACACATTGCTGCAGGAAGGTGTCCCCATTTTACACATTGCGGCAGACTGCGTCCCCATTTTACACATTCCGGCAGGCAAGTGTCCCCATTTTACACATTCCGGCAGGCAAGTGTCCCCATTTTACACATTAAGGCAGGCAAGTGTCCCCATTTTACACATTAAGGCAGGCAAGAGTCCCCATTCAACACATTCCGGCATACTGCGTCCCCATTTAACACATTGCGGCAGACTGCGTCCCCATTTTACACATTCCGGCAGACAGGTGTCCCCATTTTACACAGTACGGCAGGTGGTGGGGGGGGAGGGAGAGAGAGAGAGAGGCTGACTTACATTTCAAGCGGTTCTTCCCGCTCTTCAGCCGCCTCTCCCTCGTCTGCGCAGCGCCGCCGCCGGCCGGCTTGGCTCCCGCTTCTCCCTCCTCCCGAGTGCCCAGCTCGGGGGGCAGGGTTTTGCGGAATGACGCGAATGCGTCATTCCGCGAGACCTCGCCCCCCGAGCTGGGCACTCGGGAGGAGAGGGGAGGAGAGTTTCAAAGTCCTCAAAAAGTGCCGCAAGAAACGGCACTGAGCACTGGCGTATCTATAAGGGGTGCAAGGTGAACGCTGCACACCGGCACACGGGACCCTTTGCTCTTTTATTAGCATTGCTCCTCTTAAACATACCTTAGCTTCTTACAGTGCTTAATAGAAAAGGCGCAGGGCATAATATATACAGGGGATATGTAATACACAGCTGTTTGTCAAAATTAATAATTTTTTGTGACTTTTGTCATGGTATATAAAGTGGGATTTTTTTTAAAGGCCAATTTTAAATAAACTGATGGTTTAATTCCTGCTGGGGAAAAAATCCTACTTTTTGGCGATTTTGACAAATTGCTGTCCCCTTTGGTGTTAGTAGGAAGTGTTAGTGATTCAGTAATATGTGTTACTCCAGGAGCATTTCACAGCCTGAGAACACAACATCTGTATGGCTATAAATAATAGGATTTTAATACCTACTGGTAAATCCTTTTCTCTTAGTCCGTAGAGGATGCTGGGGTCACTTCAAAAACCATGGGGTATAGACGGGATCCGCAGGAGACATAGGCACTTTAAGACTTTCAAAGGGTGTGACCTGGCTCCTCCCTCTATGCCCCTCCTCCAGACTCCAGTTTAAGGAACTGTGCCCAGTGAGACGGACATTTCGAGGAAAGGATTTATTGTTAAACCACGGTGAGCATCTTACCAGCTCCCACCGCAAGCATGCCGCAGAACGTGGCATTCAACAGAACACAAGCCAAGGGCATGAAGAAATTTGCAGCAATATGCTGGCAAAAACCGTAACACAACCTGTGTGCAACCACAACCAATAACTGCAGATACAGTACGCATTGGGATGGGCGACCAGCATCCTCTACGGACTAAGAGAAAAGGATTTACTGGTAGGTATTAAAATCCTATTTTCTCATACGTCCTAGAGGATGCTGGGGTCACTTCAAGAACCATGGGGTTATACCAAAGCTCTAGAATGGGCGGGAGAGTGCGGATGACTCTGCAGCACCGATTGACCAAACATGAGGTCCTCATCGGCCAGGGTATCAAACTTGTAAAACATAGCAAAGGTGTTTGAACCCGACCAGACATCTGCTCGGCAAAGTTGTAATGCCGAGATCCCCCGGGCATCCGCCCAGGACGAGCCCACCTCTCTAGTAGAACAGGCCTTCACCAATTTCGGTAACGGCAATCCAGCCGTGAAATGAGCATGCTGAATCTCACCACAGATCCAGCGCGCAATGGTCTGCTTGGAAGCAGGACACCCAACCTTGTTGGGAGCATACAGGACAAACAGAGCCACTGTTTTCCTAATCTGAGCCGTTCAGGCGACATAATCTTCAAAGCTCCAACCTCATCGAGAGACTTTGACACAGCGAAGGTGTCAGTAGCCACAGGCGCCACAATAGGTTGGTTTCTGTAGAAAAATGAAACCTACCTTCGGTAGAAAATGCTGACGTGTCCTCAATTCAGTTCTATCTTCATGTCAAATAAGGACTCTTGTGAGACAAGGCCACTAACTCAGACACCCGCCTTGCAGATGTCAAGGCCAACAGGATGGCCACTTTGCAAGTGAAAAAAGCAACTTCACCTTCTTAAAGGTTCAAACCCACTTGATTGAAGGAACTGCAACACCACATTGCGATCCATGGTGCCACTGGAGGCACAAAAGAAGGTTGGGCGCGCAACACGCCTTCCACGCAAGACTGAACTTCCGGAAGGAAAGCTAATAGTTTCAGAAAGAAAATTGCCAATGCTGAAATCTGGACCTTAATGGAGTCCAAATTCAGTCTGTATTCTATCCAGCCTGCAGGAAATGGAGAAAACGCCTTAACTGAAACTCTTCCATTGAAACTTTCTTGGATTCACACTAAGACACATATTTTCTCCAAAACGGTGGTAATGGTTAGACGTTACTCCTTTCCTGGCCTGAATAAGAGTGTGGAATACCTTTTTGGGCTAGGATTCGGCGCTCAACAGTTATGCCGTCAACCGTAGCCGCGGTAAGTCTAGGTACACGCACGGCACCTACCGTAGTAGGTCCTCGCGAAGAGGAAGAGGCCCAGGATCTTTTAATGAGCAACTCCTGAAGATCTGGGCACCAAGCTCTCCTCGGCCTGTCTGGGGCAATGAAAATTATCCGAACCCTTGTTCTTCTTATGATCCCGAGAACTTTTGGGATCAGTGGAGGTGGAAGGAAGACATACACAGACCGGAATAGCCACTGGATCACCACAACATCTACTGCTATTGCCTGATGGTCTGGAACAATAGTTCTGAAGCTTCTCGTTGAGACGAGAAGTCATCATGTCTACTTGAGGAACTCCCCAAAGACTTGTCACCTCTGCGAAACTTCTTGGTGGAGGTCCCACTCTCCCGGATGGAGATCGTGTCTGCTAAGGAAGTCTGCTTCCCAGTTGTCCACTCCCGGAATGAAAATTGCCGACAGAGCCCTTACATGTTTTTCTGCCCAGAGGAGGATCTTCGTCACCTCTGCCATTTCCGCTGTGCTTTTCGTTCCGCCTCGCTGTTACCTTGTCCAACTGGATCTGCACGGGGTGATCTTGAAGAAGATGTACCGCATGCTGAAGGCCGTTGTAAATGGCTCTCAATTCCAGCATGTTCATGTGAAGGCAGGCTTCCTGACTTTAGCATTTTTCTTGGAAGCTTTTCCCCTTGCGTGACAGCTCCCCTTGCATCCGTGGTTACCAGGACCCAGTCCGGAATCCCGAACCTGCGTCCCTCTAGTAGGTGCGAGCTGTGGAGCCACCGCAGGAGTGAAATCCTGGCTTTTGACGACAGGACTATCTTCCGGTGCATGTGCAGGTGGGATCCACTCTTCCAACAGGTCCCACTGGAATTCCCTGGCATGGAACCTGCCAAACTGTACGGCCTCGTAGGCCGCCACCATATTTGCACTGATGGTTCGACACTTTTGATGGTTTCAAAACTAGTTTTACCATTTTCTGGATTGCCAGAGCCTTTTCCTGAACTTCCCTGTCCAGAATCATCCCGAAAATTTATGATCCAACCATGTTGTTGGAGTATGGACAGGGAGCAGTGCCGTTTCTTGCGGCGGGCGTGCCGTGCAACCGCACGGGGCGCCCGCCACGGCACTTCTTGAACACTTTAAAATCCATTCCCACCTCCTCCGTCCTCCCGAGTACCCAGCTCGGGGGGCGGAGTTTCATGGAATGAAGCAGTGCGTCGTGACGTCACGACGCAATCGCGTCATTCCACGAAACTCCGCCCCCCGAGCTGGGTACTGACAATGCTAAATTCCTTTGTCGTATAAACAACCCTTTATGAAGTCTAAGAACACTGTACGCTGTTTGCTTAAGACGTACCGTAAGGGTACGCTATCTGCGTAACGATCGCTCAGCCGTAGGCGAGACGCTCAAGCGTCACGTTCGCTCGCGGCCCAGTGATCACAGGACACGTTATTGGCTATGACTAGAGTAATGATTCGCTATGGCGTAGCTTACGCTCGAGACCACGAGGAGGTCACCAGCGGTGCAGACGCTCACAATGCTATACCTTTATGTCTAGACCTTATACTAATGAAATACACAGAATACCTTAATGTGAATACAGGGTGTAAGTGCAACCTTGTGTAACCTGACTAACTACAAAGCTGCTTGAGCGTTACCGACGCTCAAGTGAACACTTAACACTATAGAAAATACACAGATACTGGTTTAGGGTCCAAAGCCTATTAACTGTATTATATCTAATATACTTGTAAAAAGGGGATAACAGTACAAATGATACACTACAATATAACAGAGACTTCCTAACCACAGAACTAAACAACAAATACAAAAAGACAATACTACTCTGACCTAAATGCAATACAATACAATACTATGAGAGATATAAGAGAAAAGAGGAGAGAGAGAGAGAGAGAGAGAGAGAGACGGAGAGAGATGAGAGAAATTGGCTCACAGAAAGACAATGATTACGGAGAGAAAACTTACGCACAAAGGGTATGGTCGCATGCGCCTCGATATCCAGCTCCCGGCTATCAGCAGATAACCGTTGATGAGAGAGAGAGGTTGGATATGGTCGGCCTGCCTATTTATGCCCCACACACAATGCAATCTCATAGTCCCTACAATCCCATTGTCCATTGGCCGAAGGAATTCGGCCCTGCATCATAACAAAAGGTCATAGGGTGATTCATACAGGTGGGCTGTGACGATTTCCAACAGCTCAGGTGGGTGGGAAACTAGGTTTCCCGCCGCATACCTGAGTATGTGTAAATAATAGAAATGGACATAAACTTCTTATGTCCATAACTATTCGCACGAGCGATTAATACGCTCCAAACCAACACCGGAATATTGCTAATTAAATACTCTTCCGATGGGTACCAAACACTGCTGTATGCTTCCTGTTAGACCCTTCGTACAATACAAAGAGGGATTCCTTTAAACAGGGACCTTCTATATTAACCAAACTTTCAGAAACTATCAAAGGGATCATGATCTATAAACCACATTAATTGTGAAAATATGTAACGAATGGGTCGCACGCTACGACTACATAAACTCTACCGTAAATACGCATACCGCGCCTGCGAGTGCACGCTATTGCGGGTATGCGCCTTCACGGGAGAGCGTACGCATGCGCAGCGCGGACCAGTGTGCGGTGCAAATATGGCAACGTGCATAGAGACATTTTTCTGACTTTGACAGTCCACCCTTTGGCAGTCAATAATAACTGCCACCTTCTAAAATATTTAAGGAGAAAAATGTAAGTCAGGGGTTAATTGATTTCCATGGTGGGGTAAGGAAGAAGAGAGGAGTAGGTGTGAAAAGGGTATGACCTAGTGAGAAAGTAGAAGCATGTGTGTATGAGTCCATGTTTGGAGGGTCATGTATCATCGTGCCGTACGTGTGGTAAATCAAGCTTCGAGGTATTGCGAAGTATACATTTGAATTCCTTCTTATCCTGTGGTACAGGTCTGTGGATGGGCTGTCAAACTCTACCGAGCTCATTTCGGCTTTCAGTTGTAACAAAATGGGGATGCACATTTTAGTTGATGATACATGAATGGGGGAGGTATGTGGTTGCTGATATCTGTGCCTGTATTCCCTATCGTCTATGTGTGTCGTTACCTGAGGGTTGTAGGGATGAAGATAAAGAACACTTACGAAAAATGCAATGATATTCTATGTCAGGGAAATATACATCTGTTGTTGAAGTTGTGTTCGGTATCTGTTGAGAGTCGTCTTCTTTGCGCTGTTTTGCTCCTTAGGCATGAGCAACAAGCTTTGTCTGAGCCATCAGATTTACAAAAAATGTTGGGCTAGCGTGAGTTTAAAAGTACTAGGGAAACTGGGGATCCATGGCAAAGTTCATCAAGTGTCCATATCATAGGTTGTCAGAACTTCATCTTTGGTGCTTGTCTGTTGTCTGTACAGCGTCTCGTCAACTTCCTCGTCCAAGGGGGTCTTTGTATCTTGGAGAAAAGCAGAAAAACAGGTGAAAGAAACGGACCGTATAATCGCATTTTCATCACATCCTGGTTTCTATCATTGGGTCATAAATCAAATCCAGGTTAATTACAGTTTCCTCGCTCCTCAAGCTCATCACTCTTGTACTTTGTTTGCACCTCATTAAAGCCTGCCCGCATCTAAATATCAATCCAATCGATATAACGACACCCAGGATACATAGTAGAAACTTTCCAACATCCATTATGACTCCTTGAGCCCAGTCTCCTAAACCGGAGAACCAATTTCGCGGGTTCAACCATGACACCCAACCAGTCAGCTCATTACCTACAGCAGCAAGGGTGAGATTGTGTTTTCGACGAAATTCCCACTTCAATTGGAGAATATCGTCCATCTTTTGGTCTATGACCTCTACCGGATCCTCGGTGCTATTTGTGATATACGTGCAACACTTTATGCCGTACTGTGTTGCCAATGTAACACAATATCCGCCTGTTACTGCTGTAAGATAATTAAGAACCATCCTATGCTGAACTAGTTCTGTTTTGTAGGCTTGAAGTTCTCTTCCAGTGTATCTAAACGTGTCATCATACATTTCAGTGATATTATCTAACAAATTGGCGAGTGCGGAAATGTATCTATAATTCATCACTCCTCGAGCGGTACGAGTGAAATCTAACGCTACCAGAACCTGAATCCCGGTGGATTCATGGATAAGATCAGAGGCCGGATGCTCTAACCTTTCTGACAGTTGTCTTTTAACTCGGTGCTCGTAATGAGTGTGAGTATAAGGAGCTTGGGCACCACGGTGTATGTCCTTCATTTTGTCATGTGTAACAGTCATCACTTCAGGCAACACTTTTCCAATATAACACAATCCTTCAGAGTTTGGGGCAAGCCACTTGTACGCCTTTCTCCCGCATATGAAATATGCATCATCGGGGAGAACATAAGGGACGGAGAAGGACATGATCATGTTACAAACCTTCCAGGTGAAATCTCCTGACCCTAATTCTTCCATCTGCTTAATGCACGTATCGGTTTGTACGATATGTGCACAGTATCCTGGTGATACCTCTCCAACTCTAGTAATCCTATTTCCTAAGGTATATCGATACCGGAAAGATTTTCCTCTACTGGCTATGTGGCGTACGAGCTCTGTATCTGTAGGCATTCTATCTGCTCTGTGTGAAAAGGTCATGGTAAGGTTGCTCCATGACACTTCCCAATTTCCCGGTTTTCTGGGATTGGAGATGTTGAAACATAAGAGGGACCTATCCACATGGTATTGGTGGAGCTTCAAACTAGGAGGGCTGGAGATGTTAAACCTCCGGTCCACCGGTCTCCCACCACTTAGCTCAAGTACCTCCCCTAACGTTAAAGGAAATGGTACTAGCCCTGATTTGCTGTGACCCTGAGGTACTTGAGAGCATACCCAACAATCTGTTTGGTTTAACACGTTACCCACTAAGGAGTGATAGTCACTCAATGGATGCCGGTCCATATGGATATTAAAACTGGATTGGCATTTCTTTATGCATCCATCTTCAACCAGATTATCACAGAGCCTACAGATACAATTTTCTTCAGCTAACAATCCATCACAATTTCTTCTATCGGATCGTTTTCTGATACTCGCCTTTGCTTGTTGGTTTGGTTGATCTTGGAAAACTACGCCTCCATCATCATAATCGGAACCCATTCCAGAACCTCTTTCGACCTCTATGGTACTCTCGCCGGAACAGACTGCTCTGGTCAACATCATGGTTAACATCAAAATCCGGATCACAGTCTCTTGGGGCAAGTCCATCTTTGAGGAGGAAATAGAGAAGAATGAGAAGGGGGGAAAAAGAAATTTTAAGGGAGAGGGGCTGGGAAGTGGAGAAAAACAATAAAAGGGAGAAGGGAGTCGACAACTGCTTTCGGTCTTCAAGGCTCAGGTGCCGCCTCAGTCCTCCTGGAACAGACACTCCAGTGATACAACCTCTACCGTCTGTTCCTTATCACGGGACTTCTCTGGATCAGCAACCTTTTTGCAGTGGGATGAATGGACCCAAGTCTCTCTCTCAGCAACCTTCAATGCTGTGGTGCTAGTCAATAAGACCTGGTATGGTCCTTCCCATCTATCAATAAGACAACCTGAGCGTAGAAAATTTCGTATCATTACATAATCCCCAGGTTCAATGTCATGACAATTACTATCTGGTAAATCAGGAATCACCAATTTCAGATTATCATTTTGACTCCTCAACTGCTTACTCATGTTAATCAAGTACTTTACAGTTACTTCATTGTTACATTTCAAATCATCCTGAGGGTTAATCATGACATGCGGTTGTCGACCAAACAAGATTTCAAAAGGAGACAGATTAAGAGGGGACCTGGGAGTGGTTCTGATGCTATACAAAACAATGGGTAAAGCTTCTGGCCACGTCAATCCTGTCTCTGTCATTACTTTACTCAATTTATTTTTAATAGTGCTGTTCACTCTTTCGACCTTCGCACTCGCCTGTGGACGGTACGGAGTGTGCAGCTTACTATCAATTCCCATCAACTTACACATTCCTTGAAAGACATCACCTGTAAAATGGGTACCCCTATCACTTTCAATGATTCTAGGGATACCATATCTACATACAAATTCCTGCACAATTTTCTTAGCTGTAAACATAGCGGTATTTGTAGCTGCTGGAAAAGCTTCGACCCAATTCGAGAAAACATCTATACAAACAAGTACATATTTCAAATTTCGACATGGGGGTAATTGAATGAAGTCAATTTGTATTACCTGGAAAGGGCCGCCGGCAGGTGGGATATGGGATGGTTCTGTAGGTATTGCTTTTCCAATATTCTTTCTCAGACAGGTAAGGCATGACATTGCTCTTTTACTCGCATGAGAGGAGAATCCTGGGGCGCACCAGTATGCTCTTACCAATTTGCACATCCCCTCCTTGCCTAGATGAGTCAGCCCGTGAGCTGCTTCAGCCAGACATGGAAGGTATGCCCTGGGGGCCACTGGTTTACCATGTCCATCCGTCCAGAGCCCTGAGGACTCCTGGCCATATCCCTTTGCCCTCCAGACTGCTCTTTCCTGTGTGGAACACAAATTCTGCATCTCACACAACTTCTGTGTGTTGATGGTATTAAATACCATCAGTTGTGTGGTGTCTGTCCGTATGGGGGTAGCAGCTGCAAGCTTTGCGGCTTCGTCTGCTCGGCTGTTACCAAGGGATACTGGGTCTTGGCTATATGTATGTGCTTTACATTTGATAACAGCCACTCTGTCGGGTTCCTGTATCGCTGTTAGAAGCCTTTTTATGTGAGCTGCATGCGCTATCGGTGTACCAGCCGCCGTCATGAAATTTCTGAGCCGCCATAGCGCTCCGAAATCATGTACTACCCCGAAGGCGTATCTAGAATCGGTGTAGATATTGGCTGACTTACCCTTAGCCAATTCACATGCTCTGGTTAGGGCGACCAGTTCAGCAACCTGGGCTGAGTGAGGTGGGCCTAGCGGTTCCGCTTCTATGGTGCCTTGGTCATCTACGACTGCGTATCCAGTACACAAGTCTCCCGAGTCTGACTGTCTGTGACAACTACCGTCCGTGTAGAACGTGAGTTCTGCATCTTCCAGTGGATTGTCACTGATGTCAGGCCTTGCGGTAAAATTTTGGGTCAAATATTCCATACAATCATGTGTATCTTCCTTTTCATTAAATCCTCCTTCCCCATCACTCTCACCTTCCACCCTTTGTGTCTGACCAGGCACACCTGGGAGAAATGTTGCAGGGTTTAATGCACTGCATCTCCTTATGGTGATGTTTACTGGGGCCATTAATGCTAATTCCCATCTTGTAAACCTTGCAGATGAGACGTGTCTGGTTTGGGCAGAATTCAATAAGGCAGATACCGCATGCGGTGTATGGATTGTGAGGTTGTGGCCTAGCACGACATCTTCGCTTTTCGTCACTAGCAATGCTATCGCCGCAACGCTACGCAAGCATGTGGGGAGGGATCGCGCTACCGTATCTAGCTGAGCGCTGTAGTATGCAACTGGCCTGCTGGCGTCACCGTGTTTTTGGGTTAGTACACCTGCTGCGCACCCAGCACTTTCTGTTCCGTATAGTTCAAAGGGTTTCCCATAGTCTGGCATACCTAGTGCTGGTGCCTGCTTTAGGCATTGCTTAAGTCTCTCAAATGCTGTTTCAGATTCGTCTGTATGCGAAATCCGATCAGGTTTGTTTGAGGAGACCATTTCCTGCAAAGGTAGCGCTAATATGGAAAACCCTGGGATCCAATTACGGCAATACCCACACATTCCTAAAAACGTCCTTATCTGTTGCTGGGTTTGTGGCAGTGTCATGTCTCTAATGGCTTGGATTCTATCAGCGGTCAGGTGTCTCAGTCCTTGTGTTAGACAGTGTCCCAAATATTTTACTTTAGTTTGGCATAATTGTAACTTGTCTTTGGAAACCTTGTGACCTGTGTCTGAAAGATGAAACAGGAGCTGTTTCGTATCCTTCAGGGATGCCTCCAATGAATCAGAACACAGTAGTAGATCATCCACGTACTGTATCAACACTGATCCACTCTCCGGTTGGAAAGACTGTAAACAATCATGCAAAGCCTGAGAAAATATACTTGGACTATCTATGAAACCTTGGGGTAACCGAGTCCACGTGTATTGGACTCCTCTGTATGTGAATGCAAACAAATATTGGCTGTCAGGGTGCAGAGGTACCGAAAAGAAAGCGGAGCAGAGGTCAATAACAGTGAAAAATTTGGCAGTGGGAGGAATTTGCATTAGGATGACAGCTGGATTAGGCACTACGGGGAACTGACTCTCAACTATTTTGTTAATCCCCCTTAGATCCTGCACTAGCCTGTAACCCCTCCCCCCACTCTTTTTAACAGGGAAGATGGGACTATTTGCTGTGCTGGACGTTCTTACCAGAATGCCCTGTTGTAGCAAGCGCTCTATTACTGGGAAAACTCCTAACTCCACCTCTGGCTTCAGAGGATACTGTGGGATTTTTGGAGCTATCCTACCATCTTTTACTTGTACAACTACTGGAGCTACGTTTGCCATTAATCCAGTGTCCTGTCCATCTTTTGTCCAAAGTGACTCTGGTGTCTGAGATGTCATCTCTTCTACTTGGGATGGATTCCTATTTGTCATAATGGAATGTGACATTAATTTTGATGGGGAGTCTAACATGTCTCGTACCTCCTGAGCGTGATTCTCAGGAATGTCCAAGAATACACCTTCAGGAGTACAATAAATGACGCAACCCATTTTACATAGTAAGTCTCTACCCAGGAGATTAGTTGGTGCCGATGCAGCCAGCAAAAAGGAATGCTTGGTATGCAAAGGCCCTATTGTAATCTCGGCTGGTTTGCTAACAGGGTAGTGCTGGACTACTCCTGTTACTCCCATGGCTGGAATTGTCCTACCAGTGGTTCTCATGCCCACTGTCGAATTTATCACTGACTTGGCCGCCCCTGTGTCTACAAGAAAGTTTAAAGTTTTACCAGCTACATTGATTGCAATCTCTGGTTCGCTTCCAAGACTAGCAATCAACTTAACTGGGTGCAGATTACAGGTATGGCCACACCCCTATTGGGTATGCTGACCTCCCTGAATCCCGCTGGCAGCGACTACTTGTGCGGGGGTTAGCTGGGAACTACCAGAGGCATGCCAATCTCTGTTCGGGGGATATCTTTTTGTTTCCCCTGTATGTGGCTCAAAACTCCGCCTCTGTGGACCCTGCTCCCAATGTCGTGTGTCGTGTCGTTGTCTAGGGGGTTGAAAAGATCTTTGTACACTCTTTGTTCTACATTCTCGTGCATAGTGTCCCGGTCTGTTACAAGAAAAACATGTTATTACACTTGCCTTACCCACAGGATTCGGTGGTACATACGCAGGCTGCCTTGTGGTCAGCGCCTGTATACTTACGGACATCAACTTATCACTTTGCGATTCCCTGTGCCTAGTGATGTTTCTGTCGTGATCAATAGCAGCCTCTCTCAATGTGGACACTGACAGACCTCGCCAACATGGTTGTGTGGTCTGTACCCTAGCTTTTAATGTTTCTTTCAAACCATCCATCAGTACAGATACTGCTACTTCTCGATGGTTTGGGTTGGTCTTAATGTCTTCTATACCAGTGTACTTTGCCATTTCTAATAGTGCCCGGTGAAAATATTCTGTTGCCGTTTCGGACTCCTTTTGCTTAATGGAAAATATCTTGTTCCATTTAACAACGGCTGGGAAATACTCCTTTAGCTGTAAATTTATCCTTTTTACATTGTCCTTGTTGTACACGTCGGTAAGCGGTACATCTTTATCCAATGCACAGTCAGCTAAAAATTGAGTTGCGTCGACATTGGAAGGTAAACAAGCTCTTAGCAGTATCTGCCAATCCTTGTTGTTGGGTTCTACAGTGTTACCTAGATCCCTGATGTATTTTTGGCTAGCAACTAAGTCCTTCCTGGGGTCAGGAAATTCGGACACTATTGTTCTTAATTCCATTCTGGAAAATGGAGTGTACATGGCAATGTTCCTTATGGGAGTGGCTCCAGACACATCTGTTTTTCCATTGGGAACTGCTATTACCCTTACAGGAGCAATTCTAACAGCCTCTTCCTGTGTAGATTCTACTGCTTGTTGTGGTACAATTGTTTCAGTGTAGTGCATGGTGCCGTACTTACCCGTTGACACGACCTCACCTATCCCTCCGCTAGGGGCTTTCACTAATCTCGTGGGTGTCGCTGTGCCTACTGTGGTCTCTGCTATGGTGGCTGCAAGAGAGAGAGCTGAAATTGTTGCCGAATCTTCTTCTTGATCACACTCCTGAGGAAGGTTCAAAACAGGGTACATCTTGCACGGGTTAATACTTGCATGAGTTATTTGGTTAACATCATTAACATTTACAGGGTTACTAAGAGTTTGTGTTTTACAACCCAGTGCGTTTCTCTCCGCAATCAACTTCTCTCCTGCAATGTATGGTGGAGGAGGAGCTGTGGCTATCAGCTTCCTGACTGCCCCAGATCCTGCCGCCAGAGCCAAACCTCTCTGTATCTCACCTTCCTGGTGCCATAACTGTAAATAATCATGATGTTGAATTCGTCTCTTTGTTGATTTTACGAGACATATCCTCCTCCTTAAATTTTGTAACACTTCTGGACTAAAGCTACCTATTCTTGGGAATTTGTCCCTGTCTTGTACAGTCATTCTCTCCCATTCATCACATAAAGATTCGGTGTGACTTCCATATTTTTCACACATTACATATCGTGCCGACCCAACTGGTCGGTTCACAGAATCAACCTGAACCAAGGTTGATCGCCCCCTACCTGAGCAACTGGCCCCCATAGTCTGCAGGTGTTGCTTAGTCCTCCTTGGATTTCTGTATCAAGGTTTTCAGCAAGCCTTTACAGACAACCAAATTACTCCACAGTAGGCCGGCGGTGGCGGTTTACCGAGTACCCCACTCACTCGCCCACCTCGACCAATACGACCTGATCACACCGACGTGGTGCTGGCGTACTCGATACAGGGCCCTACCAAAAACCTTCTGTTTACTGGAACATATGAGGGTTACCCGCAGGACACTTACTCTTTCCAGTAAAGGTGGGGTTGCTAGATAGTTCCTGAGTGACCAGCGAACTTCCCTTTAAAAATAAAAAATTACACAAATCACGTCAGAATGTACAAATAGCGTTTGTGACCACTTTACTCTAATGGTATTAGGTCAGATTACTAACTACTGCACACAATTACGTGCGGTCCAATCGTTCAGTACATAAGCACTACCTGTTATGTACTGAGAGATTTAATGGAATCGATGTTTCCGGCCGCGATTCCTTCAGCAAGAGCTTATGGCCTATATGGGTTCTGCACCAACGCCCCCAGGGGTTGTGCCACTGGACTTTTATAGCGGACCTCTTTAGTACCTTACGACCTCCTGGTCTTGTTACCTTCTGTTAATGACCTCCTGGTCTGTTACCTTATGGTCCGCTATACTCTAATGCTCAGATATTATTTAACCAGGGATGCCTCCCTAGCCACCGTATATGTCACTTACACGTATGTCCCTTGACGAGTACCCGACTTTCCTTTTGGTTCAACCTTAAAGTTGTATAAACTTATGTATACAAACACACTCACTCAACACATGTACACGCTTGTTTCTATATCTATTTCTGCGCAGAAATTGTCTTCAGTCCAACAGTGTTACCAATTAGGAGCAGGATCTGTTAAACTAAATTTCAGATTTTTCCAAAAATAGATTTGCGTTATTTACCGCTTCGCGTTACTTATCGCTGTGCGTTACTTATCGCCTTTGCGTTAATTATCGCTTTGCGCTAATTATCGCTTTGCGCTAATTCACCTTTTTCGTGACTTTGAGCTACGTGGGCGTAACCGGACGCTACGTTGCGTAATGTACGCTGCGTGCGTCTGCCTTTTGGATTGCGTACGCTAGTCTTTGTTAGCGACATGTGTACGCAATGCAAAGATCCACCGTAACACAATATATACTTTTATCAATGTAAATGATCCCTGATCATCTACCGCAATCCACACTGACTGCCTTGTCTCCTAGACAAATCGTGTGTTGTTCTATACTTTAACTATTACCTTTACTATGAAATAACAGCAAATCTCTTTTAGCACTTTCTATCAACTATAAAATTGGCAAACAGGAATAGTGATATACGAAAATGAAACAGAAATGCAGATATATATGTATGCGTGCGTGTATACGCAAGACAGAAGAGAAATAAAACAGTTTTAAAAGACACAAGCGTTTTGTTCTTACTTCCGGTTCCCGGATTCCTTCAGCACTCTTTATCTAAGCGAAGCAGACACTTATCCCGTCAGCACTGCGAGACAACCTCCCACCCTTTGCTGGAGGGATAATGTCTGCTGATCTACCTAGTGCAGATATGAGAAGGATCGGACGAGTCCCCAATTGACAATGCTAAATTCCTTTGTCGCATAAACAACCCTTTATGAAGTCTAAGAACACTGTACGCTGTTTGCTTAAGACGTACCGTAAGGGTACGCTATCTGCGTAACGATCGCTCAGCCGTAGGCGAGACGCTCAAGCGTCACGTTCGCTCGCGGCCCAGTGATCACAGGACACGTTATTGGCTATGACTAGAGTAATGATTCGCTATGGCGTAGCTTACGCTCGAGACCACGAGGAGGTCACCAGCGGTGCAGACGCTCACAATGCTATACCTTTATGTCTAGACCTTATACTAATGAAATACACAGAATACCTTAATGTGAATACAGGGTGTAAGTGCAACCTTGTGTAACCTGACTAACTACAAAGCTGCTTGAGCGTTACCGACGCTCAAGTGAACACTTAACACTATAGAAAATACACAGATACTGGTTTAGGGTCCAAAGCCTATTAACTGTATTATATCTAATATACTTGTAAAAAGGGGATAACAGTACAAATGATACACTACAATATAACAGAGACTTCCTAACCACAGAACTAAACAACAAATACAAAAAGACAATACTACTCTGACCTAAATGCAATACAATACAATACTATGAGAGATATAAGAGAAAAGAGGAGAGAGAGAGAGAGAGAGAGAGAGAGAGAGAGACGGAGAGAGATGAGAGAAATTGGCTCACAGAAAGACAATGATTACGGAGAGAAAACTTACGCACAAAGGGTATGGTCGCATGCGCCTCGATATCCAGCTCCCGGCTATCAGCAGATAACCGTTGATGAGAGAGAGAGGTTGGATATGGTCGGCCTGCCTATTTATGCCCCACACACAATGCAATCTCATAGTCCCTACAATCCCATTGTCCATTGGCCGAAGGAATTCGGCCCTGCATCATAACAAAAGGTCATAGGGTGATTCATACAGGTGGGCTGTGACGATTTCCAACAGCTCAGGTGGGTGGGAAACTAGGTTTCCCGCCGCATACCTGAGTATGTGTAAATAATAGAAATGGACATAAACTTCTTATGTCCATAACTATTCGCACGAGCGATTAATACGCTCCAAACCAACACCGGAATATTGCTAATTAAATACTCTTCCGATGGGTACCAAACACTGCTGTATGCTTCCTGTTAGACCCTTCGTACAATACAAAGAGGGATTCCTTTAAACAGGGACCTTCTATATTAACCAAACTTTCAGAAACTATCAAAGGGATCATGATCTATAAACCACATTAATTGTGAAAATATGTAACGAATGGGTCGCACGCTACGACTACATAAACTCTACCGTAAATACGCATACCGCGCCTGCGAGTGCACGCTATTGCGGGTATGCGCCTTCACGGGAGAGCGTACGCATGCGCAGCGCGGACCAGTGTGCGGTGCAAATATGGCAACGTGCATAGAGACATTTTTCTGACTTTGACAGTACTCGGGAGGACGGAGGAGGGGGAGCCAAGCCGGCGGCGCCGCGAAGAGGAGGGAGAGGCGGCGAAGAGCGGGAACAACTGCTTCAACTGTAAGTCAGCCTCTCCCTCTCTCTCTCTCTCTCCCTACCCCCCCTCTGCCACCATGTATACAAAGGGGACACTTGCCTGCCATAATGTGTAAAATGGGGACACCTGCCTGCGTACTGTGTAAAATGGGGACACCTGCCTGCGTACTGTGTAAAATGGGGACACCTGTCTGCGTACTGTGTAAAATGGGGACACCTGTCTGCGTACTGTGTAAAATAGGGACACCTGCCTGCGTACTGTGTAAAATGGGGACGCGTGCCTGCCATACTGTGTAAAATGGGGACTCTTGCCTGCCGTACTGTGTAAAATGGGGGCACGTGCCTGCCGTACTGTGTAAAATCGGGGCACGTGACTGGCACAATGTGTAAAATGGGGACACTTGCATGCCGTACTGTATAAAATGGAGGCACGTGCCTGCCGCAGTGTGTAAAATGGGGACACTTTCCTGCCGCAATGTGTAAAATGGGGGCACGTGCCTGCCGCAATGTGTAAAATGGGGACACTTTCCTGCCGCAATGTGTAAAATGGGGACTCTTGCCTACCGTGCTGTGTAAAATGGGGACACTTGCCTGCCGTGCTGTGTAAAATGGGGTCGCGTGCCTGCTGTAATGTGTAAAATGAGGACTTTTTTTTTTATCCTGTGGTGGCCGTGATGATGAGATCAGATGAGGCCACGCCCATCTTAACAAAACCATGCCCATTTTAACGATACCACGCCCCCTTGTCGGGAGTGCGCGCCAAAGGCGCATGCTTTTACTCTTTATATCTATGGGGGGGGGGCGCATTTTTAAATCTCACACTGGGAGCCAAATTGGCTAGAAAGGCCCTGACAGGGAGAGTGCGATGTTTTGTACCAACCGCTCCCTGGATCTCTCCTTTATCTAGAGATCGTCTAGATAAGGAATTATATTGACTCCTTCTTGACGCAGGAGGACCATCATCTCCGCCATCACCTTGGTGAAAACCCTCGGCGCCGTGGAGGGACCGAAAGGTAACGTCTGGAATTGGTAATGGTAATCCTGAACCGCGAATCTCAGATATGCCTGGTGAGAAGAATAAATGGGAACATGCAGGTAAGCATCCTTTACGTCTACAAAAACCATGTAGTCCCCCTTCTCCAGACTGGAAATCACTGCCCTCAGCAATTCTATTTTGAACTTGAATTGTTTCAAGTAGAGATTTAGATTCTTTAGGTTTAGGATCGGTCTGACCGAGCCGTCTGGCTTCGGAACTACAAAAAGGCTTGAATAAAACCCCACCTCCTGTTGAAACAAAGGTACCAGGACTATGACCTGATCCTGACATAATTTTTGAATTGCCGCGGTTACTGCTTCTCTTTCTGGAAGAGAAGCTGGCAAGGTCGATTTGAAAAATCGGCATGGGGGAACGTCTTGAAACTCCAGCTTGTATCCCTGGGACACTATTTGCATCACCCAGGGATCCAGGCCAGACAGAATCCAACCTTGGCTGAACAGTTTGAGACGTGCCCCCCACCCGAGCGGCCTCCCGCAAAGGAGCCCCAGCGTCATGCTAAAGATTTGGCAAAAGTAGGGTTAGACTTCTGCTCCTGGGAACCTGAAGCCACTGTGGACTTCTCTTTCCCCTTCCCCTACCTGCAAAGGGGAAACCTCTCGCTTTTTTGTATTTATTGGGCTGAAAGGACTGCATGTGAGAGTGATAGGTCTTTTTTGCCGGTGCAGGCGCAGAGGGCAAAAATGTCGACTTACTTGCGGTAGTCGCCGAGACTAACGCATCTAGTCCATCGCCAAATAAGGCCTCACCTTTATATGGGAGAGCCTCCATATTTCTTTTGGAATCTGCATCCGCGTCCCACTGGTGAATCCACAACGCCCGCCGAGCCGATACTGCCCTGGTAGCGGCTTGTGAACCCAAGAGTCCAATATCTTTCATCGCCTCTAGCATGTATGCGGTAGCGTCTTTGATATTCCTTAACTTAAGAGGTATCACATCTTAATCAATCGTGTCAATTTCTGATGACACGCTTTCTGACCATTTTTCAATAGCGCGACTCACCCATGCGCAAACAATAGTGGGTATGAGTAGCATACCATTTGCAACATAAATGGATTTTAATGTAGTTTTCACCTTTCGGTCTGTTGGCTCTTTTAATAACGCCGTGCCCGGTGCAGGGAGAATTACTTTCTTTGTCACCCTAGACAGTGCACTAGTCTAACACAGGGGGTGACTGTGGAGCAAGAATATATTAAGCTCGTGGGAGGGACTCTTATTAGATCTATTTCCCGGGTGTAGTATGGTATGCCGGCGGCCGGGCTCCCGGCGACCAGCATACTGGCGCCGGGAGCCCGACCGCCGGCATACCGACAGTGTGGTGAGCGCAAATAAGCCCCTTGCACGCTGTGGGCATGGTGGCGCGCTACGTTCACCACGCTATTTGTTCTCCCTCCAGGAGGATCGTGGACCCCCACGAGGGAGAATACCTGTCGGTATGCCGTCTGTCGGGATTCCGGCGCCAGTATACTGTGCGCCGGGATCCCGACAGTTGGCAACCTGAAGACCACCCCTATTTCCCTGGAGTCCCTATTGTCGACACAGGACTTAGAGTCCGTGTCGTAATCAATAGTCATAACATTTGTAAATGGACTTTATGTGACCCAGGGAGGGTCGCCTGCAGATGGAAGAACAGAATTCCACATATCTAGCATGCAGTATTAGATACAGCCTTATCAAATCACCTATTGATATGATGCATACTACCACGTATTTCTTTCACCCATGCAGGCTCTTGGTGTGTCGGTATCGCCACCACCTTACAACTCTGTGTCCCTACAATGGCTTCCTCCAGGGAGGAACTCCCTGCCTCAGACATGTCACACACGTGTACCACACACACTCACAGACGCACTGGGACTTATAGGGAACAGACCTCTGTCAGATGGACACAGAGAGGAAAAAAAACAGCTCACACCCCAGCGCCAAGCACACACATCTGTGAAACATATCTTTTAAACACAGACTTGCAGCGCTTTTATTATTATAACACAAGCACCATACACCTCCCCCCCTCCCCCCGTTTTTGCACCCTGATACATATCAGTAGTGAAGGGAGGACCAGCGTTTCCTGTGAGGGGAAAATGGCGCTGATCAGTGTGCTGGCTTAGTGAGGAAGAAGCCCCGCCCCCGTACTGGCGCGCTTCACTCGCTCTTAACTAAATAGTTCATTATACTGGCGGGAGTAGGACAATGTGCCTTTTGCCATAAACCAAGTTATATGCTGCCCAGGGCGCCCCCACGCGCCCTGCAGTTGTCAGCAGTGTGTGTGTGTGAGCTGTGAGGAAGAAGCTCTGCCCCCGTAATGGCGCGCTTCCTTCACGCAATTTTCCACAAATATTTAGACTGGCGGGGGTTAGGACAGTTCCTTGGCACAAATGTCCCCTCATGCCAGTGTCACAATGAGGATTTATTTGCTGCCCAGGGCGCCCCCCCGCGCTCTGCACCCTGTAGTGCTGCTGTGTGTGGGAGCATGGCGTGCAGCGTGCGATCGCTGTGCGGTACCTTTAAAAGCCGTCACTGAAGTCTTCTTTGCTTCTTCTACTCACCTATCTTCTGACTTCTAGCTCTGCAAGGTGGGTGACGGCCGGCTCTGGGAACGAGCATCTAGGCATACCTATCGATCAGACCCTCAGGAGCTAATGGTGTCCTGTAGCTAAGAAGCAGAGCCTTTAAACTCACTAGAAGTAGGTCTAACTTCTCTCCCCTAAGTCCCACGAAGCAGAGAGACTGTTGCCAGCAGTTCTCCCTGAAAATAAAACACCTAACATAAGTCTTTTTCAGAGAAACTCAGTAGAGCTCCTCAGAGTGCATCCAGTCTCACTGGGCACAATTCTAAACTGGGGTCTGGAGGAGGACATAGAGGGAGGAGCCAGGTCACACCCTTTGAAAGTCTTAAAGTGCCCATGTCTCCTGCTGATCCCGTCTATACCCCATGGTTCTTGAAGTGGCCCCAGCATCCTCTAGGACGTATGAGAAAATATGGTGTTCTGAAATACTAGTGTAACACAAACCTACAGATCCCAGCCACTTTTAGAACCCCCAATTTTTCAGTGTAACCACATTCATTTACAATTCTAAATGCTGTAAAATAAATGTATGTCAGTATCCTAATAATCCAATACATTGGGATATTGAATACTACATAGGAATCAACTTTTTTTTTAATATAACTGAATATATTCTAACTTCTATCTGTTCGTCAATTTATTTATTTTCTTTACTATTCCTATGGCAAAAGCATATAAAGATACTTCATTAACTAGTATAATTAAAAGCAAATGATACAATGCCCAGTTTTTTAAGTTACTAGACAAACTGCAGGCCAGCAATGATGTCATAGAACATACCTGAATAAGTAAGTATAAGCTGTAGTCAGGCCACATTAGATGACAAACTGCGCTGGGAGTTCCGAATGCCAAAGTAACACTTAACCTCTATATATCTTCTTAATGAAGTCGGCATGGAAAGACACCATGTGATCCTTTGTAAGAGAGCGAGCCAGTTAAAATCTGGGCTCACTAATAGGAGCTGTCACTTAGGCTTTTCCAGGTCAGGAGCTTGGTAGAGCAATTACATCAAATTGGTGGCTGCAGATACTGGAATAAGCCTCTGCAGGCCAGGTACCTAAATCATTAGACATGGTCTTTTTCTATGATAAATTGTAGAAGAGAGTGAAACATGCTGCTAGTCATTAATCTGGGGCAATCAGGTTGAAAGCTGGCTTGTTTTATCCAGTAATTAACTGGTTATTTGAAGAAAAATGATACATAGCCTAGAGTGCGCCCATACAAACTGCCAACTCCAGGATGGTAATGTGGAACTGTAGGCAATCTCTTGAGGACAATTCACGCTGTTTCAATTAAAGACATTGACAAATGCTGAAAAATTACTGCAGGCTGGTATTGACAGAAACACTCCGATATATACACAGGTAATTGTGCTAACCCTTTCCACATGGAGTATATGGTACTTTGTATTAGAAGAATGAGGAAGCCGGATACTGTGCATTACTGGCTATATTTTAAGATGATGGCTGCCACACAAAATGAAAAAAATATCTCCTTATGTAGAAATAACAATTTCCAGACACTCCTGAAATGACAGATACTCAGGCCTGCATTGTCTTATTAAATGATCTTCTTGATGTTGGGGCAGATCCTGAGTTGGGAGCAAAGCAAAACAACTCTGCACCTGGACAAACCATGCTGCAATATCTTTATCTTTATTATTATTATTACTATTATTATTATTATTATTATTATTATTATTATTTATTTTTGCATGCAGGATAAATACTGGCTGCTTTTGCATGTTGCCCACAAATGCTGGACAGCTTTATTTTTAGACAGCAATTTCGATATGAGCTTCAGTAGGACACACCCACTGGAGTATTTATAATGGGTGCAATGTGTGCGGGGCAGTGTCATGGGGGGCCCACAGCGCACACCCTGCACCAATTTTCTCTATACTAAAGGTGCATACACATGTACCAATACAGGCTAACGGACGATACTGACTACATTGTGCCCGGAGGCATGTAGTCTGTATTGGTCCCGCCTGCACACACTATATTATCTTGCGATGCCGATTCCGTGGGACCACGCATCGCCATCACATACACACGGTGCGATATGCACTATGTTTCCGTGCAATACGGACTGTATAGTCCATATCGCATGGAAAATCGCACCGTGTGTATGCAGCTTTACTCTCCGGAGGCCCATATCGGTAGCATTGTAGACACCACTGGAAAAATGGCATAGAAGCCATTTTCCTGGTGTTTCATGCATGCGTAGTAGGAAAAATACAGGGAAAATGGGCACGCGCCATTTTCCCAGAGACCTGAACATCTCTGGGATGGTGCTAGGGTTCTCCTAGTGACCCTAGTGGTCAGAGTTGTTTGCACTGCAGGCTAGAGAGGAGCAGATGCGGATAAAGGGAGGGGCAGCAAGGGTGGTCATCCCTAGGCCCCCACACACAGAGAGCCCCACACAGGGTAATCTGACCCAGCATTTGGGACAGCAGTTACCACTGCTCAGGCTGTATACAGCGCAGAGCGGCTCCCGAGTTCCTTCATGAGCAGGTAGAAGGAACTTGGGAGCTGCTCTGCGCTATATGAGCCTGAGCAGCAGCAACTGCTGTCACAGCTACCGGGTCAGAAAGCATGGGAGGTGAGGAACTCGGGAGCTGCTTGCAGTCTGAGCAACGGCAGCTCCTGTCCCACAGCTTTCTTGCCTCCCGGTCCTGCCTCTTCTATTGTGTACACAGGGTCACTTAGGGGTGGTTGCTGGGAGACCACTGCTTCCATAGTTACCAGGCACAGTTCATCCCTGTGATGCTGAATGGAGGATCAATTAAATAAAATAGAATTGTAGTATATGCTTTTGTATAACCTCCTAGGTGTTGTCCAACACTTTTCATTTTATTGGAGGGGGCCCCTACAAGCCTTAATCCGGTTCATGGGAGGAGGGGGCCCAGATGGAGACTGCACACGGCCCTCCTCCTCTCTTTATGCATCCCTGGACACACCCTCCCAAATCTAAATCTCTCTGCACATTTTACTGTACATCTGCCTCACCTGAAGGCACCATGTTTTGTCTAGTTGCAAAGTTACTGCTTGTCTTTGCTTTCCTCCAACTTTGACTAAGACCCTATGTTGTCACTTTGACAGTCAATCATGATGAAGTTACAGTGCTTATGGAGAACAGGTGGGACAGTCTGTGGCAGTAAAGCAAAGAGGTGGGAACAAAAAGATCACATACAGCACTAAAGGACAGCTTTCAAACAAATGTGAGTCCAGTTCCTCTACACATCAAACCAGTGGCGTGCGGTGAGGTAAATCGCTGGTGAGGCACTGCAGCCATATTGTCCGCCGAATTCTGTCGATGACCCCTACCGCCGCCAAACCAATGCCCGCTACTGCCCGAGCCGATGCCCGCTGCCACCGCCAATGGCTTACAAAGTCGCCCACCATCAACTGACCCAGCCTTCCGCCACTAATTTGCATCTCAGTCCGACGCTGCCAATGCCCGCTGCCTGCCTATCATACTTGTGATGAGCAGGCTGCTATTCTATTTTACATTTTTATAGAAAATAAATAAAAAAATAGGGTTTGGGACTGGGGAGGGAGTGGGAGGAGGACATGAATGCAATTTTGTTGTCCAGGGCTTCCATTAACTTAATAGCACCGTGGGTGCGGCGCTATTAAGTTAATGGAAGTCCTGGACAACAAAATAGCCAGCAGTGGGTGACAGAGAAAGGGTGATGACAGAGAGAGGGCGACAGCAGTGGGTGACAGAGAGTGAATGATGCCAGGGAAAGGGTGACAGGAAGATCGTGATGCCAGGGAGAGGGTGACAGGAACAGTGTGACGCTAGGTAGAGGGTGACAGCAGTTAGTGATGCCAGGAAGAAGGTGACGGGGAGGGTGATGCCAGGGAGAGGGTGACAGCAGTGGGTGGTGATGGTGAGGGTGACGCCATGGAGAGGGACAGCAGTGGGTGATGCCAGGGAGAAGGTGACGGGGAGGGTGATGCCAGGGAGAGGGTGACAGCAGTGGGTGGTGACGGTGAGGGTGACGCCAGGGAGAGGGACAGCAGTGGGTGACGCCAGGGAGAAGATGATGGGGAGGATGACGCCAGGGAGAGGTTGACAGCAGTGGGTGAAGCCAGGGAGAAGGTGACGGAGTGGGTGACGCCAGGGAGAGGGTGACAGCTGTGGGTGATGCCAGGGAGAAAGTGATGGGGAGGGTGACGCCAGGGAGAGGGACAGCAGTGGGTGACGCCAGGGAGAAGATGATGGGGAGGATGACTCCAGGGAGAGGGTGACAGCAGTGGGTGAAGCCAAGGAGAAGGTGACGGAGTGGGTGACGCCAGGGAGAGGATAATAGCAGTGGGTGATGCCAGGGAGAAAGGGACGGGGAGGGTGATGCCAGGGAGAGGGTGAGAGCAGTGGGTGAAGACAGGGAGAAGGTGATGGAGAGGGTGACAGCGGTGGGTAATGTCAGGGAGGGTTGCAGCAGTGGGTGATATCAGGGAGGGTTGCAGCAGTGGGTGATGCCAGGGAGAGGGTGATGGGAAGGGTGATGCCAGGGAGAGGGTAACAGCAGTAGCAGCGGGTGAGAGTGTAAAGGAGAGAAGGAAAGGGTGATGGGAACAGACAGTGAATGACAACTGGTCATTGGTGACAAGGGTCACTGGTGACAAGAGCAGCCTGAACAGTAATCCGGGGTCAGAGAAAGAGTGAGTGAAGAGGGCAGAGGAGGAGCAGGGGGTCGTGGCCCCTCTCCCCCTCTGGCCAGGCTGGACTCACTGATTGCAGCTCAGTAGTTACTGGTGGCGCGGAATCATAGGGGGAGTGAGGGGGAGGTGGGCGCAAGGAACGGACCTGGGAACTCCATGGCCGCGCCACGCTCAGGGAACTTTCTCAGCCTATGTTTCCTTGACTGGCGCCGCTCCCCTCTACCAAGGCACAGGAGCAGTGGTGTAAGTTCATCCCCGTCGCCCGGAGGCAAGTTAGATTTTGGTGCCCCCACCCCTCGAAAAAAAAAAGGGAAAATTATATATAATTTGGGGCTAGGATAAAGGTGACAGGGCATAGAGGGACAGTACCAGGACAAGGGTGACAGGGCCAGTATTAAGATGAAAGGGACCCATCTGGTGGGGCCAGGACAGAACAGAGGGAACAGGCGCAGGACAGGAGTGACAGGGCCAGGACAGAATAATGGGGGCTAGAGAGAGATGGGTGACAGGACCAGGACAGAGGGGACAGGGGGAGGACAGGGGTGACGGGCCATGACAGAACAGAGGGGACAGGAGAGATGGGTGTCAGGGACAGGACAGAGGTGACAGGGCCAATACAGAGATGACAGCGAAAGTACAGTGGGGAAGAACAAAAATGACAGGGCCAAGTTAGAGGTGACAGAGACAGGATAGGGGTGACAGGATCAGAACCAGGACAGGATAGAACTGAAAGGATAGGAGAGAGGGTTAACAGGGCCAGGACAGAGGTGACAGGGATGGGACAAACGCTATGCCGCTGCCCTGTGGGAGTGTATTTTAGCTTAGCAGAAGTGTGAACGAAAGGATCGCAGAGCGGCTACAAAAAGAAATTGTGCAGTTTCAGAGCAGCTCCAGACCTACTCAACGCTTGCGATCACTTCAGACTGTACCGTTCCTGTTTTGACGTCACGAACACGCCCTGCGTTCGCCCAGCCACGCCTGCATTTTTCCTGGCATGCCTGCGTTTTTTCGAACACTCCCTGAAAACGGTCAGTACACACCCAGAAATGCCCTCTTCCTATCAATCACTCTGCGGCCAGCAGTGCCACTGAAATGCTTCGCTAGACCTTCTGGAAAACTGCATTGGCTGTTGTGAAAGTACGTTGCGCGTGCGCATTGCGCCGCATACGCATGTGCAGAAGTGCCGCTTTTTTGCCTGATCGCTGCACAGCAACCGAAAACAACTAGCGAACAACTCGGAATGACCACCAATAATAGGTGAGCACACCTGAGCAGATGGAGGTTAGACGAAGATGATAAAACACTCAGCTACTAAATAACACTAACGTTCTAAAAAACCTAGCGTAAAACAAAGAATATAAAATAAAACAAAAAGTAACCGTAGTAAGCGGGAATGAACTGTAAGATCTGGAGCCAAGCAAGAAACTTTGTAGACGGCGCAGTAGTGGGAGAACATCCGTTTGGAGATAATATGCTCCCATTATACTGTACCTCTGGTTTCGGGCAGTTTAGACAAATTAAAGCATCTCTACAGACGCCAACAGATACCTCTATTCCAGGCCACTCCTAATACAATAAAAACATAGGATTACTATAGTTTGTATAGGGGCGTGGAACCTGTGGCATTCCAGTTGCTGTGGAACTACATCTCCCAGCATGCCTTGGCACACTGTTGCTGCTAGGGCATGCTTAAACGATGGCAGGGCATGCTGGCACCAGTGGCGGTTCTTGCCACGGGCAAGCGGTACTTTTGCCCGGGGCGCCGGCGCCATCCGGAGGGCGCCGCACCAGGGCAAGATCCGCCACTGTGCCCCCCGTAGTGCCCTGCTGTGCCCCCCCGCTTTGAAGGGAACCAGACGCGTAGCGTCTAGTTTCCCTTCATGGAGAGGACCTTAGTTGTGCGGTGCGCGATGACGTCATCGCGCACCGCACAGCAAAGGTCCTCTCCATGAAGGGAAACTAGACGCTACGGTCTAGTTTCCCTTCGTCTAGAGGACCTTTGCTGTGCGATGCGCGATGACGTCATCGCGCACCGCACAGCATAGTGGCACAGACACTAGGGGTCATAATTGACCTCTAGTGTCTATGCTGTTCTATGGGAGAGACGTAATAACTAGAGATGAGCGGGTTCGGTTTCTCTGAATCCGAACCCGCCAGAACTTCATGTTTTTTTTCACGGGTCCGAGCGACTCGGATCTTCCCGCCTTGCTCGGTTAACCCGAGCGCGCCCGAACGTCATCATGACGCTGTCGGATTCTCGCGAGGCTCGGATTCTATCGCGAGACTCGGATTCTATATAAGGAGCCGCGCGTCGCCGCCATTTTCACACGTGCATTGAGATTGATAGGGAGAGGACGTGGCTGGCGTCCTCTCCGTTTAGAATAGATTAGAGAGACACTTGATTTACTAATTTTGGGGAGCATTAGGAGTACTCAGTACAGTGCAGAGTTTTGCTGATAGTGACCACCAGTTTTATTTATAATCCGTTCTCTGCCTGAAAAAAGCGATACACAGCACACAGTGACTCAGTCACATACCATATCTGTGTGCACTGCTCAGGCTCAGGCCAGTGTGCTGCATCATCTATTATCTATATATAATATTATATATATCTGATTATCTGTCTGACTGCTCAGCTCACACAGCTTATAATTGTGGGGGAGACTGGGGAGCACTACTGCAGTGCCAGTTATAGGTTATAGCAGGAGCCAGGAGTACATAATATATTATATAGTGAGTGACCACCAGACACACAGTGCAGTTTATTTAATATATCCGTTCTCTGCCTGAAAAAAGCGATACACACAGTGACTCAGTCAGTCACATACCATATCTGTGTGCACTGCTCAGGCTCAGGCCAGTGTGCTGCATCATCTATATATATTATATATCTGTCTGACTGCTCAGCTCACACAGCTTATAATTGTGGGGGAGACTGGGGAGCACTACTGCAGTGCCAGTTATAGGTTATAGCAGGAGCCAGGAGTACATAATATTATATTAAAACAGTGCACACTTTTGCTGCAGGAGTGCCACTGCCAGTGTGACTAGTGACCAGTGACCTGACCACCAGTATATATAATATTAGTAGTATACTATCTCTTTATCAACCAGTCTATATTAGCAGCAGACACAGTACAGTGCGGTAGTTCACGGCTGTGGCTACCTCTGTGTCGGCACTCGGCAGCCCGTCCATAATTGTATATACCACCTAACCGTGGTTTTTTTTTCTTTCTTTATACATACATACTAGTTACGAGTATACTATCTCTTTATCAACCAGTCTATATTAGCAGCAGACACAGTACAGTGCGGTAGTTCACGGCTGTGGCTACCTCTGTGTCGGCACTCGGCAGCCCGTCCATAATTGTATATACCACCTAACTGTGTTTTTTTTTTCTTTCTTTATACATACATACTAGTTACGAGTATACTATCTCTTTATCAACCAGTCTATATATTAGCAGCAGACACAGTACAGTGCGGTAGTTCACGGCTGTGGCTACCTCTGTGTCGGCACTCGGCAGCCCGTCCATAATTGTATATACCACCTAACCGTGGTTTTTTTTTCTTTCTTTATACATACATACTAGTTACGAGTATACTATCTCTTTATCAACCAGTCTATATATTAGCAGCAGACACAGTACAGTGCGGTAGTTCACGGCTGTGGCTACCTCTGTGTTGGCACTCGGCAGCCCGTCCATAATTGTATATACCACCTAACCGTGGTTTTTTTTTCTTTCTTTATACATACATACTAGTTACGAGTATACTATCTCTTTATCAACCAGTCTATATATTAGCAGCAGACACAGTACAGTGCGGTAGTTCACGGCTGTGGCTACCTCTGTGTCGGCACTCGGCAGCCCGTCCATAATTGTATATACCACCTAACCGTGGTTTTTTTTTCTTTCTTTATACATACATACTAGTTACGAGTATACTATCTCTTTATCAACCAGTCTATATATTAGCAGCAGACACAGTACAGTGCGGTAGTTCACGGCTGTGGCTACCTCTGTGTCGGCACTCGGCAGCCCGTCCATAATTGTATATACCACCTAACCGTGGTTTTTTTTTCTTTCTTTATACATACATACTAGTTACGAGTATACTATCTCTTTATCAACCAGTCTATATATTAGCAGCAGACACAGTACAGTGCGGTAGTTCACGGCTGTGGCTACCTCTGTGTCGGCACTCGGCAGCCCGTCCATAATTGTATATACCACCTAACCGTGGTTTTTTTTTCTTTCTTTATACATACATACTAGTTACGAGTATACTATCTCTTTATCAACCAGTCTATATTAGCAGCAGACACAGTACAGTGCGGTAGTTCACGGCTGTGGCTACCTCTGTGTCGGCACTCGGCAGCCCGTCCATAATTGTATATACCACCTAACCGTGTTTTTTTTTTCTTTCTTTATACATACATACTAGTTACGAGTATACTATCTCTTTATCAACCAGTCTATATATTAGCAGCAGACACAGTACAGTGCGGTAGTTCACGGCTGTGGCTACCTCTGTGTCGGCACTCGGCAGCCCGTCCATAATTGTATATACCACCTAACCGTGGTTTTTTTTTCTTTCTTTATACATACATACTAGTTACGAGTATACTATCTCTTTATCAACCAGTCTATATATTAGCAGCAGACACAGTACAGTGCGGTAGTTCACGGCTGTGGCTACCTCTGTGTCGGCACTCGGCAGCCCGTCCATAATTGTATATACCACCTAACCGTGGTTTTTTTTTCTTTCTTTATACATACATACTAGTTACGAGTATACTATCTCTTTATCAACCAGTCTATATATTAGCAGCAGACACAGTACAGTGCGGTAGTTCACGGCTGTGGCTACCTCTGTGTCGGCACTCGGCAGCCCGTCCATAATTGTATATACCACCTAACCGTGGTTTTTTTTTCTTTCTTTATACATACATACTAGTTACGAGTATACTATCTCTTTATCAACCAGTCTATATTAGCAGCAGACACAGTACAGTGCGGTAGTTCACGGCTGTGGCTACCTCTGTGTCGGCACTCGGCAGCCCGTCCATAATTGTATATACCACCTAACCGTGGTTTTTTTTTCTTTCTTTATACATACATACTAGTTACGAGTATACTATCTCTTTATCAACCAGTCTATATATTAGCAGCAGACACAGTACAGTGCGGTAGTTCACGGCTGTGGCTACCTCTGTGTCGGCACTCGGCAGCCCGTCCATAATTGTATACTAGTATCCAATCCATCCATCTCCATTGTTTACCTGAGGTGCCTTTTAGTTGTGCCTATTAAAATATGGAGAACAAAAATGTTGAGGTTCCAAAATTAGGGAAAGATCAAGATCCACTTCCACCTCGTGCTGAAGCTGCTGCCACTAGTCATGGCCGAGACGATGAAATGCCAGCAACGTCGTCTGCCAAGGCCGATGCCCAATGGCATAGTACAGAGCATGTCAAAACCAAAACACCAAATATCAGTAAAAAAAGGACTCCAAAACCTAAAATAAAATTGTCGGAGGAGAAGCGTAAACTTGCCAATATGCCATTTACCACACGGAGTGGCAAGGAACGGCTGAGGCCCTGGCCTATGTTCATGGCTAGTGGTTCAGCTTCACATGAGGATGGAAGCACTCAGCCTCTCGCTAGAAAACTGAAAAGACTCAAGCTGGCAAAAGCACCGCAAAGAACTGTGCGTTCTTTGAAATCCCAAATCCACAAGGAGAGTCCAATTGTGTCGGTTGCGATGCCTGACCTTCCCAACACTGGACGTGAAGAGCATGCGCCTTCCACCATTTGCACGCCCCCTGCAAGTGCTGGAAGGAGCACCCGCAGTCCAGTTCCTGATAGTCAGATTGAAGATGTCAGTGTTGAAGTACACCAGGATGAGGAGGATATGGGTGTTGCTGGCGCTGGGGAGGAAATTGACCAGGAGGATTCTGATGGTGAGGTGGTTTGTTTAAGTCAGGCACCCGGGGAGACACCTGTTGTCCGTGGGAGGAATATGGCCGTTGACATGCCAGGTGAAAATACCAAAAAAATCAGCTCTTCGGTGTGGAGGTATTTCACCAGAAATGCGGACAACAGGTGTCAAGCCGTGTGTTCCCTTTGTCAAGCTGTAATAAGTAGGGGTAAGGACGTTAACCACCTCGGAACATCCTCCCTTATACGTCACCTGCAGCGCATTCATAATAAGTCAGTGACAAGTTCAAAAACTTTGGGTGACAGCGGAAGCAGTCCACTGACCAGTAAATCCCTTCCTCTTGTAACCAAGCTCACGCAAACCACCCCACCAACTCCCTCAGTGTCAATTTCCTCCTTCCCCAGGAATGCCAATAGTCCTGCAGGCCATGTCACTGGCAATTCTGACGAGTCCTCTCCTGCCTGGGATTCCTCCGATGCATCCTTGCGTGTAACGCCTACTGCTGCTGGCGCTGCTGTTGTTGCCGCTGGGAGTCGATGGTCATCCCAGAGGGGAAGTCGTAAGCCCACTTGTACTACTTCCAGTAAGCAATTGACTGTTCAACAGTCCTTTGCGAGGAAGATGAAATATCACAGCAGTCATCCTACTGCAAAGCGGATAACTGAGTCCTTGACAACTATGTTGGTGTTAGACGTGCGTCCGGTATCCGCCGTTAGTTCACAGGGAACTAGACAATTTATTGAGGCAGTGTGCCCCCGTTACCAAATACCATCTAGGTTCCACTTCTCTAGGCAGGCGATACCGAGAATGTACACGGACGTCAGAAAAAGACTCACCAGTGTCCTAAAAAATGCAGTTGTACCCAATGTCCACTTAACCACGGACATGTGGACAAGTGGAGCAGGGCAGGGTCAGGACTATATGACTGTGACAGCCCACTGGGTAGATGTATGGACTCCCGCCGCAAGAACAGCAGCGGCGGCACCAGTAGCAGCATCTCGCAAACGCCAACTCTTTCCTAGGCAGGCTACGCTTTGTATCACCGCTTTCCAGAATACGCACACAGCTGAAAACCTCTTACGGCAACTGAGGAAGATCATCGCGGAATGGCTTACCCCAATTGGACTCTCCTGTGGATTTGTGGCATCGGACAACGCCAGCAATATTGTGTGTGCATTAAATATGGGCAAATTCCAGCACGTCCCATGTTTTGCACATACCTTGAATTTGGTGGTGCAGAATTTTTTAAAAAACGACAGGGGCGTGCAAGAGATGCTGTCGGTGGCCAGAAAAATTGCGGGACACTTTCGGCGTACAGGCACCACGTACAGAAGACTGGAGCACCACCAAAAACTACTGAACCTGCCCTGCCATCATCTGAAGCAAGAAGTGGTAACGAGGTGGAATTCAACCCTCTATATGCTTCAGAGGTTGGAGGAGCAGCAAAAGGCCATTCAAGCCTATACAATTGAGCACGATATAGTAGGTGGAATGCACCTGTCTCAAGTGCAGTGGAGAATGATTTCAACGTTGTGCAAGGTTCTGATGCCCTTTGAACTTGCCACACGTGAAGTCAGTTCAGACACTGCCAGCCTGAGTCAGGTCATTCCCCTCATCAGGCTTTTGCAGAAGAAGCTGGAGGCATTGAAGAAGGAGCTAAAAGGGAGCGATTCCGCTAGGCATGTGGGACTTGTGGATGCAGCCCTTAATTCGCTTAACAAGGATTCACGGGTGGTCAATCTGTTGAAATCAGAGCACTACATTTTGGCCACCGTGCTCGATCCTAGATTTAAAGCCTACCTTGGATCTCTCTTTCCGGCAGACACAGGTCTGCTGGGGTTGAAAGACCTGCTGGTGACAAAATTGTCAAGTCAAGCGGAACGCGACCTGTCAACATCTCCTCCTTCACATTCTCCCGCAACTGGGGGTGCGAGGAAAAGGCTCAGAATTCCGAGCCCATCCGCTGGCGGTGATGCAGGGCAGTCTGGAGCGACTGCTGATGCTGACATCTGGTCCGGACTGAAGGACCTGACAACGATTACGGACATGTCGTCTACTGTCACTGCATATGATTCTCTCAACATTGATAGAATGGTGGAGGATTATATGAGTGACCGCATCCAAGTAGGCACGTCACACAGTCCGTACTTATACTGGCAGGAAAAAGAGGCAATTTGGAGGCCCTTGCACAAACTGGCTTTATTCTACCTAAGTTGCCCTCCCACAAGTGTGTACTCCGAAAGAGTGTTTAGTGCCGCCGCTCACCTTGTCAGCAATCGGCGTACGAGGTTACATCCAGAAAATGTGGAGAAGATGATGTTCATTAAAATGAATTATAATCAATTCCTCCGCGGAGACATTGACCAGCAGCAATTGCCTCCACAAAGTACACAGGGAGCTGAGATGGTGGATTCCAGTGGGGACGAATTGATAATCTGTGAGGAGGGGGATGTACACGGTGATATATTGGAGGGTGAAGATGAGGTGGACATCTTGCCTCTGTAGAGCCAGTTTGTGCAAGGAGAGATTAATTGCTTCTTTTTTGGGGGGGGTCCAAACCAACCCGTCATATCAGTCACAGTCGTGTGGCAGACCCTGTCACTGAAATGATGGGTTGGTTAAAGTGTGCATGTCCTGTTTTGTTTATACAACATAAGGGTGGGTGGGAGGGCCCAAGGACAATTCCATCTTGCACCTCTTTTTTCTTTTCTTTTTCTTTGCATCATGTGCTGATTGGGGAGGGTTTTTTGGAAGGGACATCCTGCGTGACACTGCAGTGCCACTCCTAGATGGGCCCGGTGTTTGTGTCGGCCACTAGGGTCGCTAATCTTACTCACACAGTCAGCTACCTCATTGCGCCTCTTTTTTTCTTTGCGTCATGTGCTGTTTGGGGAGGGTTTTTTGGAAGGGACATCCTGCGTGACACTGCAGTGCCACTCCTAGATGGGCCCGGTGTTTGTGTCGGCCACTAGGGTCGCTAATCTTACTCACACAGCTACCTCATTGCGCCTCTTTTTTTCTTTGCGTCATGTGCTGTTTGGGGAGGGTTTTTTGGAAGGGACATCCTGCGTGACACTGCAGTGCCACTCCTAGATGGGCCCGGTGTTTGTGTCGGCCACTAGGGTCGCTAATCTTACTCACACAGCTACCTCATTGCGCCTCTTTTTTTCTTTGCGTCATGTGCTGTTTGGGGAGGGTTTTTTGGAAGGGACATCCTGCGTGACACTGCAGTGCCACTCCTAGATGGGCCCAGTGTTTGTGTCGGCCACTAGGGTCGCTAATCTTACTCACACAGCTACCTCATTGCGCCTCTTTTTTTCTTTGCGTCATGTGCTGTTTGGGGAGGGTTTTTTGGAAGGGACATCCTGCGTGACACTGCAGTGCCACTCCTAGATGGGCCCGGTGTTTGTGTCGGCCACTAGGGTCGCTAATCTTACTCACACAGCTACCTCATTGCGCCTCTTTTTTTCTTTGCGTCATGTGCTGTTTGGGGAGGGTTTTTTGGAAGGGACATCCTGCGTGACACTGCAGTGCCACTCCTAGATGGGCCCGGTGTTTGTGTCGGCCACTAGGGTCGCTTATCTTACTCACACAGCGACCTCGGTGCAAATTTTAGGACTAAAAATAATATTGTGAGGTGTGAGGTATTCAGAATAGACTGAAAATGAGTGTAAATTATGGTTTTTGAGGTTAATAATACTTTGGGATCAAAATGACCCCCAAATTCTATGATTTAAGCTGTTTTTTAGTGTTTTTTGAAAAAAACACCCGAATCCAAAACACACCCGAATCCGACAAAAAAAATTCGGTGAGGTTTTGCCAAAACGCGTTCGAACCCAAAACACGGCCGCGGAACCGAACCCAAAACCAAAACACAAAACCCGAAAAATTTCAGGCGCTCATCTCTAGTAATAACGTCTCTCCCATAGATCGAAGAGAACAGAAGAGAGTAGGAGAGGAGAAGAGCGGCGCCGCCGGCGGAGGGGGTCTGGATCAGGAACGGGGATGGTAAGTATACTTTTTATTTATTTTTATTTTTTCTTTCAGCGCGCTGACCACGCCCCCTATCGAAGCCACGCCCCCCATATTTTGCCCGGGGCGCCACAAATCATAGAACCGGCCCTGGCTGGCACACACAGTTCCACAGCAGTTGGCGTTCCAGATGTTACCTTCCCCTGGGCCATACGCACACAAGACGTTTGTTGTTGTCTTGTTCAAGTTAAACACGTTTGGTAACAGATTTACTGACAGGTTTTATTGATATAGAACTTACATACAGTACAGTGCAGCAGAATATTTAGTCAGTCCCAGCCCCAGCGGAATCTACGGTATGATCCCTAACCCTACTGCACAGACACGCTAGGGTTAATTCTGACATAAGGCAGTTAAATTACCAGTATTGCTTTGGGGTGCAGGAGAAAACAAAATGCCCATTGGAAACCTGGGAGCAACAAGGGAGAACATACAAACTCCACGCACAGATGGTGGGAATCAAACCAACCCGTTATTTGAGGTAGCGATGCTGACCACTGCTCTGCCATGCTATATGTTAACAAGCTGCAGGCCAGTACAAGTTAGATGCACATAAATCCCTCATACTTATGTAGGTGGCCTTAATGACCAAATGACGTGACTTACCAGTAGCAGTGGCAGGGAAGCTAGGCTGGGTCATGTTAGTGCGGCGCGGCGCGGCTCTCCACTGGGCGGCTCCTAAGTAAGTATGCAGCAAGAAGGGCACGAACTGCCGGGGGACAATGGAGAAAGTGTCCCCCCTTCAGCGGCAACCTTGGGGACGGACTGGGGGACGAGTGAGCGGGACGGCCACATATAGCTGACACACCTGCACTGGCCAATCACCTTCTCTACAGTGACAGGGGCGTGCACGCCCCTGTCTAAGAGGCATTTTCATAAATGCCGCTTATAGAGCTTTTTTTAAATGGGATTTTTCTTCACGCTGCTTGGCCCCGCCCCCCGCTTCCGGCCCTTTTACATTGTCAGCGGGAAGCATCGAGAACGGTGCCTCCGAAACACCTTCAACGCCGATCTTTACAAATAAAAAAATTATTCAAATAATTCAAAGGTTAAAGCATAAACTTATGACAAAAAAATCTGTGTCATAAGTATCTTTTTTAGATTATTTTAATTATTAATGACAGGGGAGGCACTGCCTCCCCTGCCTCCCCTGACAGCACGTCCCTGCATCAAACTACTCCAGCCTGAGTAACCCATACTTATAACTTAAATCTGTGTTAGGAACGCTGCTAGACCTTTCCACTTCATCTGCAACTACTCAAATTTATGTCTATAGCTTACCAAAACCATCTGAATTCTCACCTGTACCAATGTTATCTGTCTTTTTACACTATGAAAAGACATCCCCAAACTGCTCACTACAGCTCTCTCTTATGCAAACTCATGTATGTTTTTTGATGTAATGAGTGGCTTGTAATTGGCATTGCATGTGTGGGGAAGTTGCACAGTGAAACATAGTTTATTATTGCATGCTCTCTGGTGTTTACCTCCTTTGATCATTTGCTCATTGTGGTCAGGTGTACTATATCTTTACATTTAGGGAGGTGTATTCATGGTGTAAAGGACACAGTGTGATTCCTGATTAGTTTGAGATATATATATATATATATATATATATATATCAAACACTGAGCAACATCCCCAAACAGGTAATTTCTACTTTAAACTTGCCATTTATTTTGTACAGTCTGGACATGGCTACTAATAACAAATGCACAGACAAAAATCTTAAAGCTATGTGTGCAAATGTTAGGAGCTTAGGAGACAAAATTCCAGAGCTAATTGCGATAATGACAAGGGATAACCTGGATTTTGTGGCAATTACAGAGTCATGGTGCAATGAAAATCATGACTGGGACATAGCTATACCAGGATACAATTTATTTAGGAAGGATAGAATAGGAGGAGGGGTAGCAATGTATGTGAAAAAAAGCATAAATGCTACTTTAATACAAAATATTGAAGACAAAACTGAGGCCTTTTGGGTCACCATAGAAACCGGGGAGAAGGATGTTATTCGCATTGGGGTGATCTATAGACCACCAGGCCAGGGGCAGGATTTTGGACAGGAACCTATTGTTGGACATCACTAAAATGGCTTTAAAGGGAGAAGTCATAATCATGGGAGACTTTAATTTACCTGATGTAAATTGGGAGGGGTCTTTTGCAAGTTCAGCTACAAGTGGCAAATTTCTACATTCCTTACAGGGAGCATCTCTCAAGCAATTGGTGACGGAGCCCACTCGCAAAGATTCAATATTAGATTTAATTCTTACAAATGGTGATAGGATATCCGACATATATGTGGGTGAGCATCTGGGATCCAGTGATCATCAAGCAGTATGGTTTAGTATAAAGACAGGATCCAACTCCTGTCACACAAAAACAAAGGTGTTGGATTTTAGAAATGCTGATTTTGCAAAAATGGGGAGATGTTTAAGTGATTCATTGGCAGACTGGTGGAACTTGGAAGGAGTGCAGGAGAGGTGGGAAAAACTGAAAAGTGCAATACTAAGTGCAACTGATATTTGTATCAAAAGGGTTAGGAAAAGCACCAGGAAAAGGAAGCCAGTGTGGTTCACAAAAGAAGTATCAACTAGTGTGAAAGCAAAAAAGATGGCTTTTAGGAAATACAAACAGACTCAAAATAATAACGACAAAGAGGTGTATCTTGACAGACGGAAGGAAGAAAGTGATCAGACGTGCAAAGGCAGAAGTTGAGGAAAAAATGGAAAGTCAGTAGATAAAGGGGGCAAAACTTTTTTTAAGTATATAAGTGAAAGGAGAAAATCAAATGGAGGAATAATAAGACTTAAGACAGAGAGTGAGCATTTGGTGGAGGGTGACAAGGCAATAGCAGATCACCTAAATACTTATTTTTGCTCAGTATTTACTACAGAAGAAGGGATGGGGCCACAGTTAAGTTGCAAGGACATTCATAAAAATAAGGTAGATGAAAGTACATTTACAGAGGAGAAGGTCCTAACAGAACTTTCACAACTAAAAGTGGATAAATCAATGGGACCAGATGGGATACACCCAAGGATACTCAAAGAGCTAAGAGATGTGCTGGTTACACCATTAACAGAATTATTTAACCAGTCACTAAATACAGGTGCTATTCCAGAGGACTGGAAAAGAGCAAATGTAGTTCCACTGCACAAAAGTGGAAGCAAGGAAGAAGCAAGTAACTACAGACCAGTAAGCCTTACATCAGTAGTGGGGAAAGTAATGGAAAAACTATTAAAAGAAAGAGTTGTGGAATATCTTAAATCAAACCACTTACAGGATCCAAAACAGCATGGATTTACTGGTGGTAGATCATGCCAAACAAATCTTATTGACTTTTATGACTCTGTGGCGAAAATAATAGATCAAGGGGGAGCTGTAGATGTAGCATATCTAGACTTCAGTAAGGCATTTGACACTGTCCCACATCGCAGACTGCTAAATAAACTTGAAAGCGTGGGGGTGGATTATAAAACAGTTAAATGGATAAGAGCCTGGTTGCAGGATAGGAAACAGACAGTTGTAGTTAATGGAGTGCAATCTATGGAGGGAAATGTTACCAGTGGAGTACCCCAGGGATCTGTACTTGGTCCAGTTCTCTTTAATATCTTTGTTGGTGACATTGCAGATGGTATTGAAGGGAAGGTATGCCTTTTTGCAGATGATACAAAGATATGCAACAGGGTAGACACACCGGGAGGGGTAAAACATATGATTGATGACCTAGGTAGGCTTGAGAAATGGTCAAGAACGTGGCAACTACAGTTTAATGCTAAAAAATGCAAAATCATGCACTTAGGTCTAAAAAACCCAAAGGCTAAATATAGTATCAAGGGTACTATAATGGAAACTACTGAGGAGGAAAGGGATTTAGGAGTCACTATTTCAAGTAACTTGAAGGCAGGAAAGCAATGCAACAAAGCAATGAGAAAGGCAAGTCAGATGCTTGGTTGCATAGGGAGAGGAATCAGTAGTAGGAAAAAAGAAGTGATAATGCCACTGTATAGGTCATTGGTGCGGCCCCATCTGGAATACTGTGTCCAGTTCTGGAGACCATATCTCCAGAAGGATATAAATACATTAGAGAGTGTACAAAGAAGGGCAACTAAAATGGTGCATGGCCTACATCACAAAACGTACCCGGAAAGGCTAAAAGATCTTAACATGTATAGTTTGGAGGAGAGAAGAGAAAGGGGGGACATGATAGAAACTTTCAAATATATCAAGGGTCTTAACAAAGTTCAGGAGGGAAACATTCTTCAAAGGAAGAGAAATATTAGAACTCGAGGACATACACTGAGACTGGAGGGGGGGAGGTTCAGGGGAAATTTAGGAAAAATTACTTCACAGAAAGGGTAGTGGATAAGTGGAATAGTCTCCCATCAGAGGTAACATAGTAACCTAGTATCTGAGGTTGAAAAAAGACAATTGTCCATCGAGTTAAACCTATTTGTGGTCTCCTATGCATGATGATTTGACTAAAATTTCTGACTGATGCTGCTGTCAGCCGTTACATTTTATCCCTATTTATAGTAACTATAATGCATGACTATGCACCATACCCCTAGATATCCTTATCCATTAGGAATTTATCTAACCCATTCTTAAAGGTGTTGACAGATTCCGCCATTACAACTCCCTCGGGCAGGGAATTCCAAACATGTATTGTCCTTACCGTGAAAAAGCCTTTACGCCGTATTGTGCGGAATCTCCTCTCCTCTAACCTGAGCGAGTGTCCACGAGTCCTCTGTGTTGATCTAACCAAAAACAGGTCCCGCGCAAGCTCTGTGTATTGTCCCCTTATATATTTGTAGATGTTGATCATATCCCCTCTTAGTCTCCCCATGCCTAGTCTTTCAAGCCTTTCCTTGTATTCCATCGTCTCCATGCCCTTAATTAGTTTGGTCGCCCTCCTCTGTACCTTTTCAAGTTCCAGGATATCCTTTTTGTAGTACGGTGCCCAGAATTGTACACAGTAGTCAAGGTGTGGCCTCACTAGTGATTTATATAACGGGAGTATAATACTCTCGTCCCTAGCATCAATACCCCGTTTTATGCATGCTAATATCTTATTAGCCTTCTTTGCTGCAGTCCTACTTTGGGTACTACTGCTTAGCTTGCTATCTATGAGGACACCTAAGTCCTTTTCCAGTACAGAATCCCCTAATTTTACCCCATTTAGTAGGTAGGTGTAATTTATGTTCTTGTTACCACAGTGCATTACCTTACACTTGTCTGTGTTGAAGCGCATTCTCCATTTGGCTGCCCATGCTTCTAATTTAACTAAGTCGTTCTGAAGAGACTTGGCATCCTCCTCTGTATTTATAGCCTTACACAATTTGGTATCATCTGCAAAAATTTACACCATGCTCTTTAGACCTTCTGTTAGGTCATTAATGAAAATATTGAACAATAGCGGTCCTAATACTGAGCCTTGCGGCACACCACTTAGCACTTCAATCCAAGTTGAAAAAGATCCATTAACCACAACGCGCTGCTTCCTATTATCTAACCAGTTTTTGACCCAAGTGCATATTGTGCTTCCTAGCCCTGATTCTTGTAGCTTGTAGATAAGTCTCATGTGTGGTACAGTATCGAACGCTTTGGCAAAGTCTAAAAAGATTACATCCACGTCTTTACCCTGATCTAGGTTTGCGCTTACTGTTTCATAAAAGCCAAGTAAGTTGGTTTGACAGGATCTGTCCTTCATAAACCCATGTTGATTCCTTTTAATGACCTTATTGGTTTCAAGGAACTTCTGAATACTATCTCTTAGAATACCTTCCAATACTTTCCCCACTATAGATGTAAGACTAACTGGTCTATAATTACCTGGTTCAGCTTTACTTCCCTTTTTGAATATAGGCACTACTTCCGCTATACGCCAGTCTTTGGGAACCATACCTGATATAACTGAATCCTTAAAGATCAAAGATAGCGGTTTTGCCAGTTCAGAGTGAAGCTCCATTAGAACCCTTGGATGAATACCATCGGGCCCTGGTGATTTATTAATCTTTAAATGTTTTAATTGTTCACAGACTACTTCCTCGCTTAAATAAGTACCTATCAGTGTGATATTCTCATTATTGAGATTGTGTGTTAGTCCCTGAATTGGGTCCTCACGAGTGAATACTGTTGAAAAAAACTCATTTAGTGTGTCCGCTATGTCATTATCATTTTTGCTTAAGACTCCCAACTTGTCTTTTAAAGGGCCTATACTCTCCTTCTTTAATCTCTTGCTATTAATGTATTTAAAGAATTTTTTGGGATTCGCTTTGCTTTCCTTTGCTACTAGTTTTTCAGTTTCTACTTTAGCCGCTCTTATTTCCTTTTTGCAAATTTTGTTACATTCCTTATAGTGCTGAAATGACTCTGCTTCCCCGTCAGATTTGTATTTTTTAAATGCTCGCCTTTTCTTGCCCATAAGTTCCTTAATCTTTTTGTTAAGCCACATCGGTTTATGATTTTTATTCCTTTTTTTGCTACTCATAGGAATACATTTGAGTGTATTTTTGGCTAGCAGGAATTTTAGTACCTCCCATTTCTCCGTAGTATTTTTTCTTAAAAACAAACCTTCCCATTCAATATCCCTGAAAAATACCCTCATCTTTTCAAAATTTGCTTTGCTAAAGTTTAAAGTCCTAGTTGAGCCAGTATAGGGCTGTTTATAGAAACTGATATTGAATGTCACCATATTGTGGTCGCTGTTTCCTATGGGTTCCCCTACTATAATACCTGATACCAAATCCCCATTGTTTGTTAATACCAGGTCTAAGATTGCATTGTACCTAGTTGGTTCCTCAATTAGTTGGACTAGGTGGTAGAGGCTAAGATAGTAAAGCAATTTAAACATGCTTGGGATAGGCATATGAATATCCTTACAAAGAATTAGGGTTCAAAAAGGATTGAGATTACATAAAGGATAAAGAAAAGGGGCAGACTAGATGGGCCAAGTGGTTCTTATCTGCCGTCAAATTCTATGTTTCTATGTAGCAATTGATTTATCAACATGTTTTATCACCGCTCAGAAATTGTAATATTGTTCAATGAGTAAAGTAGGTGAAGAACATGTAATTAAACTTATCCAAACCAATTTAACATAAATATACATACATATATATATATATATATATATATATATATATATATATATAGAAACTAATGGAGGCACTCAGAAGAAATAGACGACACACCGCTGGATAGGTCGACGTTTCAGGGACGGATCCCTTTTATCAAGACACGGGTATCTGTGTGTATATATATATATATATATATATATATATATATATATATACATAACTCCAATGATCCGGGGAACTCCTGTGGTAGCCATTGATTACTTGCCAGGGTGCACTCCAGGGGAAAAAAGCTTTATCCCATCCATATGTATACAAAGGATGACGGGGGGGGGATGTGCCCCGAAAGTTGATATTAAAAGTACCAGCTTGTTTCACTTAATTGACTGCCCAGGAGTGCTACCTTATTTTGCATGTGTATATATACTGTCTTACCTTTTAAAAGCCATAAGTGTGGCAGGTAAGCTTTAAACCAGATAAGCACATTTTCCTCTATGAGACAGCAGTTGCCAGGTTTCTATAAAATCTATGTGAAAGTTTGTGATAGAGTAGGACTTGCAGTGAAATGGGCTCCCGTGGAGTGGGCCGCAAGCTTACATGCATTGTACAATTGATAAACCAAAACACCATTGTTTATTTGGATGTATATTAAAGCATTAAGGTGAATGAAGCTGCTTAGGAGAGTCCTGGGTTTTCTGTTTGGTATATATATATATATATATATATAGTAATATTTGAAAAATATGATTGTTTCTCCCCAAACATAAGAACATTGGATCCCCATCATTAGAACTTTGGAACCCATGGAAGCTGGGAGAGGGGGATGTTTAATTTACATTTGCCGGGCAGCCGCCGGGTAGGGGTTCCTGCCATGGTGACCAGCAGCATGGCAGACACTAGGGGATGGTGCAGGGAGGCATATTGTATATGTATTGTTTATTTGTAAGTTGTCCTAATGGCTGAAACACACTAGGTAACCATGAAAACAAAGCAAATTGCATTCTAGTTTCAGTCCAGTCAGCTGCATCAAAAATATGTTGGATGCAACAATAACTCTTCTATATGGTAAATGTATGTGAAAAAAATGTAACTACAAAAAAGTTGTCTGCATTAGGTTTATTGAGGTATTTTCTTTACCTTGCATGTACTTACAACACCCTTGTAAAAATTCTGCGCTTGCCCTTGCACCCATGCCTCTGTCCTCTGGGGCTAATGATTTGATTTCAGCTCAAATACTCGGGAAGATTTAAAAAATCTTGGAGAGAGATGGCAAAGATAAAGTACCAACCAATCAGCTTCTGTAATTTCACAGGAAAATGACAACTAGACGCTGATTAGTTGGTACTTTATCTTTGCCAAGATAGCATCAATTTTACCTTAAAGAAGGTGGGTTAATAAAAAAGAAAGAATAAGGATCCCACATGCTGTATGAGAACCAGGGCTGATGCTGATTGAGAACTACATTAGTTTACATAATGTATCTTGCATTAAATTGTTCTTCACATGTTCACAAAACAGCCATACACATATGTGCCTATGCAGACTTGCGTGATTCTGGCATATGCCTTTACCTGGAGAGGCAGGATGGTGGAGGAAAAAAGCATTCTAACATAGGTCGACTACAGTAAGGGCATGATAAGAAGGCTTATTCCCATTGTGTGACAGTACCCATAGGTGTGCGCAGGGGGGGTTCCTGGTGCGCACAGGCACCCCCTAATGTCTGGCACCCCAATCTCACATGCCTGATGCAGCGATTGCCGAGCAGGCTGATTACTGTCCCCTCTGCGCTGCACCCTGTCAGGATTGCATTACTGACCGGACGCCTGGGTTAATCAAGGGTGCCACTGGCACCGGCTTTCAAACTCCATGTACAAAAACATGCTCGCACGCCCTCCTGCCACATGCCCACCTCTCTCCTTCTATGCTATGCCAACGCCAGCCACTGATGAGGATCAGCATGCAGCCAGCTTTCCTCTTAGGAAAACAAATTCAATACTGGCAGGCGGTCGGCAGCAGCATTGACACGTCACTCGTTTTTATCAGCAGCAGCAGTACTAGTCTGTGACTGTCAGTGTCAGTGAGTGACTGACTTGTAAGTAAGCTGCTGCAGCTTGCAGGAGAAAGAGAGGGGGAGCCAGACCAGGCTGAGGAGGAGCAGAGTAATTTCAGTGAGTGCCATCAGGGGTGTTTGTTTGGTGCACACCACAACATCTGACAATGTATCTGCTTTATTAGGATTGGTACAAGGGTGGATATTTTATATGCGTTGACCATCAATAGATGGTGCTAGACACGCCCATAAGGCGGTGCTAGACACACCCCTCCGATGGTGCACCCCCTAATAAAATGTGCTGCGCACGCCTATGACAGTACCCCCCTTTTATGACCCCTGGGCACCAATCACATTTAGAAAGTCTTTGTGATATGTATGAACAAGTGCAGGAGCAAGCACATCAGATGCCTTTATCCAAGAGCCTTCTTCTGGCCCATAAACTTACCAGCCAATCAGGTATTGAAACTGACCTTGATGATAAGAGTCCATCATTTTCCTTACTTCATATTCTACACCTCTCTGGGGGTGTAACTCAGAGTTGATCGCAGCAGCAAATTTGTTAGCAGTTGGGCAAAACCATGTGCACTGCAGGTGGGGCAGATATAACATGTGCAGAGAGAGATAGATTTGGGTGGATTCTTTTGTTTCTGTGCAGGGTAAATACTGGCTGCTTTATTTCTACACTGCAATTTAGATTTCAGTTTGAACACACCCCGTCCAAATCTAACTCTCTCTGCACATGTAATATCTGTCCCCCTGCAGTGCACATGGGGGGTCATTTTGACCCAATAGCACGCTGCAGTTGTTCGCAGCGCAGCTGTCGGGTCAGAACTGTGCATGCGGCGCCGGTGCATGCCAGATGTCCGCCGTTACCTAGCGATCGCCTCTGCCTGATTGACAGGCAGAGGGAGTCACTGGGCGGGAGGGGGCAGCACGGCTGCGTATGCCCGCCATTTTTGGGGCATGGTCCGGCCAATGCAGGTGTGTCCAGACTGTGGGGGGGGGGCAGGCCGCAGCAGCTGCAGGACGTCACACGCAGCCGCTGCAACCCGGTACAGCGACGAGTAACTCCTGGCCAGCCGCAGGAGCTGTGCTGGCCGGGAGTTACTCTTCAAGTACATAAGCATCGCCGCTGTGTGATGCTTTTGTTCTTGTGCGGGGGGGGGGGGGGGGGCAGACTGACATGAGGGGCAGACTAGCCCTGTGCTGGGCGTCCCCCCGGATGTCTGGGAAGATGATCGTAGCTGTGCTAAATTTAGCACAGCTACGATCAACTCGGAATGACCCCCATGGTTTTGCTCAATTGCTAACAAATTTGCTGCTGCGATCAACTCTGAATTAGGCCCTGAGTCTGAACATGAGGTGCTTTAGAAGAACTGGAATGCAACCACTTAAATCACTGAAGGCTTAAGTAACGAAATATTGAAAGTATTGGGAATCGGCAGATTTGCAAGGAATTGCAGTTTGCAAACCACTGGATTGACAAACTGTAATGGAATATGGCCCAATAAAATGAGTAGAAAATTTCATAGATGACACTTTTAAATGCATATTTTGAGTGGATAGACAGACACAATCTCCATATCTGAGCACAGGGACAGCTCTGCGTTTCTTAACAGCTCATGGGCGGGATGTACTAAAGGGAAAAAGCGGTAAAAGCCCCATTTTGGGGGGTTTTACCACATTTTCATATGTACTTAAGACCTGGCCGCCGGGTTTTCTACACCAAGGGTATTGCCATCTTTTGATGGCTATACCCTATAGAAGCCTATGGGCTTCTCCCGCAACCACCGACCCCCCCCCTCACCTCTCTCCTGGCAGGTTCCTGGTGCAGCAGCATGATCCCCCGCCTCCTTGTCCACCGCAGCACAGCCATTTGTCCTTCCGGCTGCAAGGGAGAGAAGGAGGAGCCTGGGAACTCCCAGCCAACATCACCTCCCGGGGCTGGGAGTCCCTGGACAAATTTTGCCCAAGGCAAGAAGTCCGACCAATCATCTTGAGGAGAGGATACGTATCTAGAGAAAACTCTCTAGATCTTTACCGACTCCATAGTTAGAAATTATTTCTTCAGGACAGCCATGTAACCAGATAATCTCTTTACTGAAGAGTTGAGCTAGACATGAAGCTATTGGTAACCCTTTTAATGGAATGAAATGAGCTAATTTTGAAAAGCGATTCACCACTACCCAGATAGTGTTGCAATGATTAGATGTAGGTAGATCAGTGACGAAATCTATCTATATATGTGCACAAGAAATGTTAGGAACTGGTAACGGCCTTAGAAGACCTGCTGGAACCTGTCTAGAAGCTTTGTGTTGCACACAAGCAGGACATGCAGTCACATATTCTTTCATGTCACTGAGTAAAGTACGTTGGAGCAATTCCTGCACTTCCTGTACTGCAGCATGTCCTGAGAAACAAGATGCCAGAGCCCATTTGAGCAGTTTCTTGCATAATCTTTTGGACACAAATGTTTTGGCCCTAGGAGAGGTATTGTTTATAGAAGTAACTGCAATAGAAGTCGGATTAATAATTGGTCAATCTTCTGGAACAGTAGGACACCCTACTTCCATAGAATGGGATAAAGCAACTGCCTTTTTAATGCTAGTACCTAGGCAGAAGTCATCTGAAATTCAAACCTAGAGAAAAACAGAGACCAGCAAGTGTGGTGAGAGTTTACATATTGTGCACTCTTAAAATCTGAGAGATTTTTTTGGTCATTATAAATAGTTATAGGAAATCTGCCCTCCTCTAACAAATGTCTCCACTCTTGTAGTGCCAGATTTGTTGTCAATTATTCCTTCTCTCTTATGGTATAATTAATTTCTGCTGGAAGAAATTTCCTAGAGAAAAAAAACGTAAGGGTGTAACTGTGAATCTTCACCATACTGAGATAATACAGCCCCAACTGAACTGAAAAGCATCAACTGCAGATATCATATTTTTTTGAAGTATCTGGTTGGTTAAGAATTGGGGCAGATATGAATGCTTGTTTGAGTGTTCTGTATAAAAAGCTTGTTGGGTTTCTTCTGACAAATGTGAAGGATCATCTCCTTTATGAGTTTGACTGGGGCGGTACAGCAAAGGTAGAGTATCTGCTTATTAATTCTCTATAATAATTGGAAAATCCTAATAATCGCTGGACCATTTTCTAGGGTTGTAGGTTGTGGCCAATTCCGTATCGTTTGGACTTTGGGAGGGTCCATCTTCAAAACTGAAGTTAAAATTATGTAGCCCAGGAAAGGAACAGTTTTGACCTCAAACGTACATTTTTCCGGGTTACAATCGTCTTTAGATTATAAGAGCTCTCACTGCTCAATATATTACATTGAGTAATATGTTGGTCATATAATTTTTTACATTATTATTATTATTATTATTATTATTATTATTATTATAATAATAATAATAATCATAATAATAGTAGCAGTTATCCTGTTTAGGTTTGCAAAGCAATATACACAAAACACAATGGCCCTCATTCCGAGTTGTTCGCTCGCTAGCAGATTTTAGCAGCATTGCACACGCTAGGCCGCCGCCCTCTGGGAGTGTATCTTAGCTTAGCAGAATTGCGAATGAAAGATTAGCAGAATTGCGAATAGAAATTTCTTAGCAGTTTCTGAGTAGCTCGAGACTTACTCCTACACTGCAATCAGCTCAGCCAGTTTCGTTCCTGGTTTGATGTCACAAACACGCCCTGCGTTCGGCCAGCCACTCCCCCGTTTCTCCAGACACTCCTGCGTTTTATTCTGGCACGCCTGCGTTTTTCCGCACACTCCCAGAAAACGGTCAGTTTCCGCCCAGAAACACCCACTTCCTGTCAATCACACTCCGATCACTTCAACGATGAAAATTCTTCATTCGGACGTGAGTAAATCTACTAAATTTTGTGCTAAAATACTAACCGCATGCGCACTGCGTACCATGCGCATGCGCATTTTTGCCTTAATCGCTCCGTTGCGAAAATCGGCAACGAGCGATCAATTTCTAGAGCCATAACTAATACTGAGCTCTTCAGCAGTAGTCACAAAACAGACCGAATGCACCGCAGATGTAGTTGATCTTATAGATAAGTTTACTATTAAAAAACAAAATTTAGATTCTCAGTTTTGAAAGTACACAGCTAGGCAAAACAAATCAAGCGGAAACAAGTGATCTCCGAGTTAGCTTCCCTTTATATGGGTAAACCTGTTTTAGGCTTCATTCCCCCCTTTTTTAATAGCACTTAGTCCAGCACATAAAGGCTTACTTTATTTAACTTTGATTTGTTGAATCAGACAAGCAGCGAGGTAGTTGTCACCCCACAGAGTCAGGATCACAATGCTGGGAGCTTTGAGAAAAGACAGTTAATGAAAAACTTCACCAGGGATCCCGATATGAGCCTGCATGCTTCCACGGGGCCCACACAGAAGCTTCAGATCCCTTAAGCTGCACTTTGAAGAACGGAGCAACAGCACTTTGATGAAAGCAAGGTCACAGACCACTAGGGCCTCCTCCCTGTAATGTGCCTTCAAGTTAAAAATCATTGAGGCTGTTTGACTAAACTTTACAAAACCTCCTAACATCTGATTTGAAGCCAGAAAAAAAGCATTATCTGCTTTACATATCTGCTCGTTTGTGTTCAATTTTTAACTCTTTTTCCATGGGAATTAAACTTCAAACAATATCACAGCTCTGAAAGGGCATATGTTAAGTTAGCTCAAGCAGTGGTGACGGAAACCTTTGCACCCTGTGGCTAACACAACAGAGTGGTTTGTTCTCTTTTTGCTAGATTAAGGTAGAGGGAATTGGTGCAAGAGCCATAGAAAACCACTTGTTGAAGGCTTTTTAAGTAAATATCATATGATATCTATTAATCCAGTTTCATTAGTTAAGAAATGGCTGACTAGGCATTGTCTATTGAATCAGACTACACTGTACAAAGAACAAACAGAGAGGGGGGGGGGTGCAAATCCCCTCCCCTAAATTTCCCTTCAGCACACTAAAAATTACCTGTAACCATACCTGAACCTGTCTGGTAATAGAAATTCAGAGAATTAGTCACACGTTTGCAAACACATGTTTAGCTGCTGAGCAGCTTCACGGCTTCTCCGATATCAGCAGTCCTAACACTACATAATAGCAGTGCCCACATAGGGCCATGTAATTTGTCACAGTAGGCCTCATGATAAAGGCTATTACTAAAACACATCCAGACAGAGAGCTAACTTACCCGGGAGCCACCCCCAGGATCTCCCATTGGCACTACAAGGAACAACATGCCTTCCAAATACTGCTCCCATTCAATGCCTCTCGCACACAAGCAGACAAACAATGGCAGTTGCTCGGTCATTCCTGGAGATAATTATGTATCAGTTGCTGGAAAGGGGGAGGGGTCACAGACAAACAACAGACAGAGAGGGGGAGGGGGTGCAAATCCCCTCCCCTAAATTTCCCTTCAGCACACTAAAAATTACCTGTAACCATACCTGAACCTGGTCGAGTTTATCACCTGTCATCCGCATCATTAGATGTGGATGGTGATAAATAGACTGCTGAACAATTGGGACCACTTGGGGCATCTATGAGAAAGGCAGTGTAGAGATACCCTATGGGCGCTGACAAAGCTGCTGCAGTCCGCTGTCGCGGATATACCCTACCCATATCGAAATTTAAAGCTGAAAGAAAGAAATAAGGGTGGCAGAGAATTTGCATGCTAAGGTTCCCTGCCATCCTTATTTCTTTCTTACCACTTGGGGCATCTAATTTGCTTCTACAGTATATAATCCACTGTTTGTATTAAGCAACATTCTCTTATATTAATTCAATTCTCTGATTCAGACTAATGTATTACTCTTAAGGGGATGTGGTTAAGATGCCGGCTGTCGGGATCCCGGCAGCCAGAATGCTGATGCTGGAATTCCAACAGCCATAAGAATGCCAACGCCAGAATCCAGACAGCCGGCATCCCGGCCTTAAGTATTGTGGGTGGGTTGGGGTTAGTGCTAGGGGGGAGGGGTATTAGGCTTAGGCGCCTCCTGGGGGAGTCAGGGTTAGGCTGCAAGATGGGAGGGTTAGGAGGTAGGGGACAGAGGGGAACAGTGTTACATCTCTCCTGTCGGGATTTCAACTATCGGAATGCCAGCGTTGGTATTCTGGCTACCGGTATCACGTACGCCAGCATATCATACTGAATCCCTCTTAAGCATGAACCATGTTATTTTATTATGCAATATTCTTGGACAACATTGTAAAATACAAATAGTATATGAGCAACAGTATAATTGGTGCTGTAAATATAATTGCATATTATTAATGTCAATTAATAAATAAGTTAAAAAGTATCAGAATGAATAAGTAAACATGATCATAATATATAGGATAATGTAGCCCTGATGTAGTTTATATGGCTACTACCAAACACCTTGTAAATGCACCAATGAATACAACAGCAGAAAACTGCGTCACGAATCCTCCTGCCATATCATGTGCCTACTTTTGCGATTGCATCCAGGAACAAATGGATTTTAAACACATTGTTTTGTAGGTAAAGGTGTTATTAATAAAATGATCTAAGTTAACATAAAACAGAAGAACCATACCATAGCTTTTAGTCTACTTTTTGCAAGTTACATAAAGTGGATACACACGTGAATGTGATATCGCTTGTATTGTACACCAATAACCTTTTGCCTTTAAAATACAGCTCTCCCAGTAAAGAGCAGATTGCAGATTGCATTGTATGTGGTAGCATACCACAATGATGCAGTATACATGATTGCCTTTCCCCTCAATTGCACTTGGTGACTGCTTTTATCCATTACAGCGGACAGCGTTATCAGGCCGGATTCTAATAAGCTGATTGTATGACCTTCCTTAGCACAATACAAGGCACCTGCAAAGACCCCTCTTGTGTTTGCAGCAAGGCACGTGAGTTTGTAGAATTAACTTTCCAGACCACTGTCTTCATTTGTGCTATTTATGTTAGTGCTCAGAACCCCGTGGCCTGCCTTTTATTCTCTGTGCAGGAAGCATTTCTTTAGAAACATGTTGTGTATTCACAATCTAATGAAAACTCCTTGTTTCAGTCTTTACACAGTCACCACATTCTAATGATGTCTGTGTTTATTTTAATAACTGTGCTAAGTTTATAGTGGATTTTTATTTATTTTAGATCATAATCCTTCACTGCAACTGTGCAATAAAAGGTCTTGATTTCATACAGTTATTCCCAGTCATTAATTGTTGTTATTATTATTATTATTATTATTATTATTATGTACTTGTAAGGTGCCCTATAATTTCTGCTGTGCCTTACGGACAGGGATCCGGTCAGGATCCCATCGGTCGGGATCTCGGCAGTCAGAATAACATTGCCGGAATCCTGACACTATTGGGAATGCCGACACTGGCATTCCGAATAGGGTCTCCAACCCTGCGCCGGAATCCAGGCAGCCAGGATCCCGAAACCTCTTCCACCGCCGAGAGGTAAGCTGCAGAGTGGGGAAGGATGGGGGGGGGGGGGATGTTAGGATTAGGCATTAGGATTAGGGTTAGGCTGCAGAAAGGAAGGGGGGTGTTATGGTAAGGTACCACCGGGGAGGGCTAGTGTTAGGCTGCGGGAAGGGGGGATGGAGTTAGGTTTAGGCTACGGAAAGGGAGGGTTAGGGTTAGGGAGTCTATCGGGATTCTAACTATCGGGATTCCGCGGTCGAGGTGACTGACTAAAGGGGGAGTCCTGGTGGAGAATTAACAAGACAGTGGAGGAGAAAGCTGATGGAACCTGCCACTGGGAATAGTATAATGATTTAAGGTATCTATGAGGAAAAATAAGTAGCATGCTTCCCCCAGAGTACTGTGGTAAAACAGCAGTGGCCAAATTCATATTCTGACAATAAACAGAAGGAAACTGAGAGGGGAGACAAGAGGCAGAGTAATCAGCAATGAGTTGTCATATCAGTCAGTACAGTGAGTGACAGCTATCATGTCAGTTAGGGGCAGATGTACTAAGCCTTGGAAAAAGATAAAGTAGAGAGAGATAAAGTACCAGCAAATCAGCTCCTGTCATTTTTCAACACAGCCTATAACATGGCAGTTAGGAGCTGATTGGTTGATACTTTGGGGGACATTTACTAAGCAGTGATAAGAGCGGAGAAGTGAGCCAGTGGAGAAGTTGCCCCATCAACCAATCAGCAGCTCTGTATAATTTTATAGTATGCAAATTATAGATGTTACTTCAGTGCTGATTGGTTGCCATGGGCACTTCTTCACTGGCTCACTTCTCCGCTCTTGTCACTGCTTAGTAAATGGTCCCCCTCAATCTCTCTCTACTTTATCACTTTCCAAGGCTTAGCACACTTTATCTCTGTAGGAACCATAGTACATCTCCCCCTCAGTGAGATCAGTCAGGAGACATAGGGGCCCCTTTATCAATGATCACATATTGAATGTGATCTGGGCGGGATCTTATCGCCCAGGATTGCATTGCAATATGCAGTCACTTTGGGTGAATGTATTACCTGGCATCTGCAGGGACAGGGGCTGCAATGTGCTCTACAGGCTGCCAGGGGTCCTGCGCATGCGCGGTCACATGTATCGGAGATACCTGCTGCAATCCCTCCTTTATACATTCAGGACATCCCTAATTTCTCTATCGTCCTAGTGGATGCTGGGGTTCCTGAAAGGACCATGGGGAATAGCGGCTCCGCAGGAGACAGGGCACAAAAAGTAAAGCTTTTCCAGATCAGGTGGTGTGCACTGGCTCCTCCCCCTATGACCCTCCTCCAGACTCCAGTTAGATTTTTGTGCCCGGCCGAGAAGGGTGCAATCTAGGTGGCTCTCCTAAAGAGCTGCTTAGAAAAAGTTTAGCTTAGGTTTTTTATTTTACAGTGAGTCCTGCTGGCAACAGGATCACTGCAACGAGGGACTGAGGGGAGAAGAAGTGAACTCACCTGCGTGCAGGATGGATTGGCTTCTTGGCTACTGGACATCAGCTCCAGAGGGACGATCACAGGTACAGCCTGGATGGTCACCGGAGCCGCGCCGCCGGCCCCCTTGCAGATGCTGAAGTCAGAAGAGGTCCAAAATCGGCGGCTGAAGACTCCTGCAGTCTTCTAAAGGTAGCGCACAGCACTGCAGCTGTGCGCCATTTTCCTCTCAGCACACTTCACACGCAGTCACTGAGGGTGCAGGGCGCTGGGGGGGGGCGCCCTGGGAGGCAAATGTAACCTATATAAAGGCTAAAAATACCTCACATATAGCCCCCAGAGGCTATATGGAGATATTTAACCCCTGCCTGGATTCACTAAATAGCGGGAGACGAGCCCGCCAAAAAAGGGGCGGGGCCTATCTCCTCAGCACACGGCGCCATTTCCTCTCACAGCTCCGCTGGTCAGGACGGCTCCCAGGTCTCTCCCCTGCACTGCACTACAGAAACAGGGTAAAACAGAGAGGGGGGGCAAATTTATGGCGATATTTTTATATATATAAAGCAGCTATAAGGGAGCACTTATTATAAGGCTATCCCTGTTATATATAGCGCTTTTGGTGTGTGCTGGCAAACTCTCCCTCTGTCTCCCCAAAGGGCTAGTGGGTCCTGTCTTCGTTAGGAGCATTCCCTGTGTGTCTGCTGTGTGTCGGTACGTGTGTGTCGACATGTATGAGGACGATATTGGTGTGGAGGCGGAGCAATTGCCAAATATGAGGATGTCACCCCCTAGGGAGTCGACACCAGAATGGATGCCTTTATTTATGGAACTACGGGATAGTGTCAACACGCTAAAGCAGTCGTTTGACGACATGAGACGGCCGGACAATCAATTAGTGCCTGTCCAGGCGACTCAAACACCGTCAGGGGCTGTAAAACGCCCTTTGCCTCAGTCGGTCGACACAGACCCAGACACAGGCACTGACTCCAGTGGTGACGGTGACGAATCAACCGTATTTTCCAGTAGGGCCACACGTTATATGATTTTGGCAATGAAGGAGGCGTTACATTTAGCTGATACTACAGGTACCACTAAACAGGGTATTATGTGGGGTGTGAAAAAACTACCTATAGTTTTTCCTGAATCAGAAGAATTAAATGACGTGTGTAATGAACCGTGGGTTGCTCCTGATAAAAAGCTGAAAATTTCAAAGAAATTATTGGCATTATACCCTTTCCCGCCAGAGGTTAGGGAGCGCTGGGAAACATCTCCTAGGGTGGACAAGGCGCTAACACGCTTATCTAAACAAGTGGCGTTACCCTCTCCTGAGACGGCCGCACTTAAAGATCCATCAGATAGGAGGATGGAAAATATCCAAAAAAGTATATACACACATGCAGGTGTTATACTACGACCAGCTATAGCGACTGCCTGGATGTGCAGTGCTGGGGTAGTTTGGTCAGAGTCCCTGATTGAAAATATTGATACCCTGGACAGGGACAATATTTTACTGTCGTTAGAACAAATAAAGGATGCATTTCTTTATATGCGTGATGCACAGAGGGATATCTGCACACTGGCATCACGGGTAAGTGCTATGTCCATTTCGGCCAGAAGAGCTTTATGGACGCGACAGTGGACAGGCGATGCGGATTCAAAACGGCATATGGAAGTTTTGCCGTATAAAGGGGAGGAGTTATTTGGAGTCGGTCTATCAGATTTGGTGGCCACGGCTACAGCCGGGAAATCCACCTTTCTACCTCAAGTCACTCCCCAACAGAAAAAGGCACCGACTTTTCAACCGCAGCCCTTTCGTTCCTTTAAAAATAAGAGAGCAAAGGGCTATTCATATCTGCCACGAGGCAGAGGTCGAGGGAAGAGACAGCAACAGGCAGCTCCTTCCCAGGAACAGAAGCCCTCCCCGGCTTCTACAAAAGCCTCAGCATGACGCTGGGGCTTCTCAAGCGGACTCGGGGACGGTGGGCGGTCGTCTCAAAAATTACAGCGCGCAGTGGGCTCACTCGCAAGTAGATCCCTGGATCCTGCAGATAATATCTCAGGGGTACAGGTTGGAATTAGAGACAGATCCACCTCGCCGTTTCCTGAAGTCTGCTTTACCAACGTCCCCCTCCGAAAGGGAGACGGTTTTGGAAGCCATTCACAAGCTGTACTCTCAGCAGGTGATAGTCAAGGTACCTCTTCTACAACAAGGGAAGGGGTATTATTCCACTCTTTTTGTGGTACCGAAGCCGGATGGCTCGGTAAGGCCTATTCTAAATCTGAAGTCCTTGAACCTGTACATAAAGAAGTTCAAGTTCAAAATGGAGTCACTCAGAGCAGTGATAGCGAACCTGGAAGAGGGGGATTTTATGGTATCCTTGGACATCAAGGATGCGTATCTCCACGTTCCAATTTACCCCTCACACCAGGGGTACCTCAGGTTCGTTGTACAAAACTGTCACTATCAGTTTCAGACGCTGCCGTTCGGATTGTCCACGGCACCTCGGGTCTTTACAAAGGTAATGGCCGAGATGATGATTCTTCTTCGAAGAAAAGGCATATTAATTATCCCATACTTGGACGATCTCCTAATAAGAGCAAGGTCCAGAGAACAGCTAGAGATGGGATTAGCACTGTCTCAAGAAGTGCTAAAACAGCACGGGTGGATTCTGAATATTCCAAAATCCCAGTTAATGCCGACAACTCGTCTGCTGTTCCTAGGGATGATTCTGGACACGGTTCAGAAAAAGGTTTTTCTCCCGGAGGAAAAAGCCAAGGAGTTATCCGAGCTTGTCAGGAACCTCCTAAAACCAGGAAAGGTGTCTGTACATCAATGCACAAGAGTCCTGGGAAAAATGGTGGCTTCTTACGAAGCAATTCCATTCGGCAGATTCCACGCAAGAATTTTCCAAAGGGATCTGTTGGACAAATGGTCAGGGTCGCATCTTCAGATGCACCTGCGGATAACCCTGTCTCCAAGGACAAGGGTGTCTCTTCTGTGGTGGTTGCAGAGTGCTCATCTATTGGAGGGCCGCAGATTCGGCATACAGGATTGGATCCTGGTGACCACGGACGCCAGCCTGAGAGGCTGGGGAGCAGTCACACAAGGAAGAAACTTCCAGGGAGTATGGACGAGCCTGGAAACGTCTCTTCACATAAACATTCTGGAACTAAGAGCAATCTACAATGCTCTAAGCCAGGCAGAACCTCTGCTTCAGGGAAAACCGGTGTTGATCCAGTCGGACAACATCACGGCAGTCGCCCATGTGAACAGACAGGGCGGCACAAGAAGCAGGAGTGCAATGGCAGAAGCTGCAAGGATTCTTCGCTGGGCAGAGAATCGTGTGATAGCACTGTCAGCAGTGTTCATCCCGGGAGTGGACAACTGGGAAGCAGACTTCCTCAGCAGACACGATCTTCACCCGGGAGAGTGGGGGCTTCATCCAGAAGTCTTCCACATGCTGGTAACCCGTTGGGAAAGACCAATGGTGGACATGATGGCGTCTCGCCTCAACAAAAAACTGGACAGGTATTGCGCCAGGTCAAGAGATCCGCAGGCAATAGCTGTGGACGCGCTGGTAACGCCTTGGGTGTACCAGTCGGTGTATGTGTTTCCTCCTCTGCCTCTCATACCAAAAGTATTGAGAATTATACGGCAAAGAGGCGTAAGAACGATACTAGTGGTTCCGGATTGGCCAAGAAGGACTTGGTATCCGGAACTTCAAGAGATGATCACGGAAGATCCGTGGCCTCTACCTCTAAGGAGGGACTTGCTTCAGCAGGGTCCCTGTCTTTTTCAAGACTTACCGCGGCTGCGTTTGACGGCATGGCGGTTGAACGCCGGATCCTAAAGGAAAAAGGCATGCCGGAAGAAGTCATTCCTACTTTGATTAAAGCAAGGAAGGAAGTAACCGTGCAACATTATCACCGAATTTGGCGAAAATATGTTGCGTGGTGCGAAGATCGGAGTGCTCCGACGGAGGAATTTCAACTGGGTCGATTCCTACATTTCCTGCAATCAGGATTGTCTATGGGTCTCAAATTGGGATCTATTAAGGTTCAAATTTCGGCCCTGTCGATTTTCTTTCAAAAAGAATTGGCTTCAGTCCCTGAAGTCCAGACCTTTGTTAAGGGAGTGCTCCATATACAGCCTCCTGTGGTGCCTCCAGTGGCACCATGGGATCTCAATGTGGTTTTGGACTTTCTAAAATCTCATTGGTTTGAACCACTAAAAAAGGTGGATTTGAAATATCTCACATGGAAAGTGACCATGCTTCTAGCCCTGGCTTCGGCCAGGAGAGTGTCAGAACTGGCAGCTTTATCTTACAAAAGCCCATATCTGATTTTCCATTCGGACAGGGCAGAACTGCGGACTCGTCCGCATTTTCTCCCTAAGGTGGTGTCAGCATTTCATCTGAACCAGCCTATTGTAGTGCCTGCGGCTACAAGTGACTTGGAGGACTCCAAGTTACTGGACGTTGTCAGAGCATTAAAAATATATATTGCAAGGACAGCTGGAGTCAGAAAATCTGACTCGTTGTTTATATTGTATGCACCCAACAAGATGGGTGCTCCTGCGTCTAAGCAGACGATTGCTCGTTGGATCTGTAGCACAATCCAACTTGCACATTCTGTGGCAGGCCTGCCACAGCCTAAATCTGTAAAGGCCCACTCCACAAGGAAGGTGGGCTCATCTTGGGCGGCTGCCCGAGGGGTCTCGGCATTACAACTTTGCCGAGCAGCTACGTGGTCAGGGGAGAACACGTTTGTAAAATTTTACAAATTTGATACTCTGGCTAAGGAGGACCTGGAGTTCTCTCATTCGGTGTTGCAGAGTCATCCGCACTCTCCCGCCCGTTTGGGAGCTTTGGTATAATCCCCATGGTCCTTTCAGGAACCCCAGCATCCACTAGGACGATAGAGAAAATAAGATTTTACTTACCGATAAATCTATTTCTCGGAGTCCGTAGTGGATGCTGGGCGCCCATCCCAAGTGCGGATTATCTGCAATAATTGTACATAGTTATTGTTAACAAATTCGGGTTATTGTTGAAGGAAGCCATCTTTCAGAGGCTCCGCTGTTATCATACTGTTAACTGGGTTTAGATCACAAGTTGTACGGTGTGATTGGTGTGGCTGGTATGAGTCTTACCCGGGATTCAAAATCCTCCCTTATTGTGTACGCTCGTCCGGGCACAGTACCTAACTGGAGTCTGGAGGAGGGTCATAGGGGGAGGAGCCAGTGCACACCACCTGATCTGGAAAAGCTTTACTTTTTGTGCCCTGTCTCCTGCGGAGCCGCTATTCCCCATGGTCCTTTCAGGAACCCCAGCATCCACTACGGACTCCGAGAAATAGATTTATCGGTAAGTAAAATCTTATTATTAGCAGCTAACCTCCAAAAACGTGTTTTTGGGGACAAAACCGCAAATATTATTTGATAAATGGGCCCCCTAAAGAGAAGGAGAGAAAGTGGCAGAAGAGAAGCTGTCAGTATCTTTATACTTATGTTTAATGGAGTAAATCATTTTGAAGCAAAGCATACATACATACAGATGGAGCCTTCCTCATCTATCCCTTTAATAGGACTAATTGAGCCAGGGCAGTCGGATTTAATCCACTGCTATAATGACTTAATCCCTTGAACAATAGATGAAAGTCTTATGCTAATAAGCCTTGGTGCATCTAGGCACAGCAGAGAAGCCTAGATGAGCGAGGCTCCATCTGTATATATATATGAGTTTTTATTTCCACTTCACAAAGTACAGGTACCTCAGTTTCATTTATAAATATATTCTTCTTCTTACACGATATTGCTAAGTCCAGTAGTACTGACGTGTAAATCCAGTTCAGTGGTACTGCCGTATATGTCCAGTCCAGTGATACTGCCATATAAATTCCAGTGATACTGACGTATAATTCAAGTGATACTGCCATATAAGTCCAGTGGTACTGCCGTATAATTCCAGTCCAGTGGTACTGCCGTATAATTCCAGTCCAGTGGTACTGCCGTATAATTCCAGTGGTACTGCCGTATAATTCCAGTGATACTGCCGTATATGACCAGTGATACTGCTGTATAATTCCAGTGGTACTGGCGTATAAGTCTAGTGATACTTCCGTATAAATCCAGTCCAGTGGTACTGCCATATAAATCCAGTGGTACTGGCTTATAAATCCAGTATAGTGGTACTGCTGTAAAAAAATCCAGTGGTACTGCCGTATAATTTCAGTGGTACTGCCATATAATTCCAGTGATACTGCCGTATATGTCCAGTGGTACTGCCGTATAAATTCAGTGGTACTGCCGTATAATTCCAGTGATACTGCCGTATAGGTCCAGTGATACTGCCGTATAAGTCCAGTGGTACTGCTGCATAAATCTAGTGGTACTGGCGTAATAATTCAGTCCAGTTATAATGCCGTATAAATCCAATGATACTGCCGTATAAATCCAATGGTGCTGGCGTAATAATCCAGTCCAGTAATAATGCCGTATAAATCCAGTGATACTGCCGTATATGTCCAGTGGTACTGCCATATAAATCCAGTGGTACTGCCGTATAAATCCAATCCAGTGGTACTGCCATATAATTCCAGTGATACTGCCGTATAATTCCAGTGATACTGCTGTATAATTCCATTGGTACTGCCGTATAAATCCAGTCAAGTGGTACTGCCGTATAAGTCCAGTGGTACTACTGTATAAATCCAGTCCAGTGATACTGCCATATAAGTCAAGTGGTACGGCTGTATAATTCCAGTTATACTTCCCTATAAATCAAGTGATACAGCTGTATATTTCCAGTGGTACTGGCGTATAAGTCCAGTGATACTGCCGTATAAATCCAGTCCAGTGGTACTGTCCTGTGCTGTATATCATTTACTCCAAATAAAGGGGTTATTAATATTTAATCCAAATAATTTTTATAGGGTTTGCCCTGTGTGGTGTATGGATACGCTATCCTGTGCCACATATTGGCCCTCATCCTGCGTTGTTCGCTCGCTGGCTAGTTTTAGCAGCCATGCAAACACTATGCCGCCGCCCACTGGGGAGTGTATTTTAGCTTAGCAGAAGTGCGAACGCATGTGTAGCCGAGCTCTGCAAAAATTTTGTGCAGTTTCTGAGTAGCTCTGAACCTACTCAGCGCTTGCGATCACTTCAGCCTATTCGTGTCCGGATTTGACGTCATACACCCGCCCAGCGAACGCCATGCCACGCCTGCATTTTTTAAGACACTCCCTGAAAACAGTCAGTTGACACCCAGTAACGCCTACTTAATGTCAATCTTCTAGCGTCCGTCAGTGCAAATGAAAAGGGCTTTGTACCCGTACATCGCGCGTGTGCATTGCGGGGCATATGCATGCGCAGAAATGCTGATTTTTAGCCTGATCGCTGCGCTGCGAACAACGGAAGCTAGCGATCAACTTGGAATGACCCCCATGGTGTTATATAACTGCAGAAAAATAATGGAGAACAAAAATTTGGAGGATAAAATAGGGAAAGATCAAGAACCAGTTCCTCCTAGTGCTGAAGCTGCTGCCACTAGTCATGACATAGACGTCTGCCAAGGCCGATGCCCAATGTGATAGTAGAGGGCATGTAAAATCCAAAAAGCCAAAGTTCAGTAAAAAGACCGAAACAAATACATTTAAATGGTCTGAGGAGAAACGTAAACTTGCCAATATGCCATTTACAACAAGGAGTGGCAAGGAACGGCTAAGGCCCTGGCCTATCTTTATGACTAGTGGTTCAGCTTCACATGACGATGGAAGTCCTCATCCTCCCGCTAGAAAAATGATAAGAGTTAAGCTGGCAAAAACACAGCAAAGAACTGTGCGTTCTAATATGGTATCACAAATCCCCAAGGAAAGTCCAAGTGTGTCGGCGGTTGCGATGCCTGACCTTCCCAACACTGGCCGGGAATAGGTGGCTCCTTCCACCATTTGTATGCCCTCTGCAAGTACTGGAAGGAGCACCCACAGTCCAGTTTCTGATATTCAAATTGAAAATGTCACTGTTGAAGTACACCAGGATGAGGATATGAGTGTTGCTGGCGCTGAGAAGGAAGTTGACGATGAGGATTCTGATGGCGATGTGGTTTGTTTAAATCAGGCACTGGGGGAGACAGTTGTTGTCCGTGGGATGAATAAGCCATTGTCATGCCTGGACAAAATACCAAAAAAGCCACCTCTTCGGTGTGGAATTATTTCTCCACAAATCCAGACAACAGGTGTCAAGCCGTGTGTTGCCTTTTTCAATCCGTAATAAGTAGGGGTAAGGACGTTAACCACCTAGGAACATACTCCCTTATACTGTACATCACCTGCTGTGCATTCATCAGAAGTCATTCTCAAGTTCAGAAACTTTGGGTAAGAGCATAAGCAGTCCACTGACACCTAAATCCCTTCTTCCTCTTGCACCCAAGCTTCTGCAAACCACACCACCAACTCCCTCAACGTCAATTTTTTCCTCAGTCTGGAACGTCAGTAGTCCTGCAGGCCATGTTACTGGCAGGAGTCCTCTTCTAACCGGGATTACTCCGGAGGATCCTTGAGTGGTACGCCTACTGCTGCCACTGCTGTTGTTGCTACTGGGAGTCGATCGTCATCCCAGAGGGTAAGTCGGAAGACCACTTGTACTACTTCAACTAAGCAATTGACTGTCTAACACTCCTTTGCGAGGAAGATGAAATATGACAGCAATCATCCTGTAGCAAAGCGGATAACTGAGGCCTTTTCAGCTATGTTGGTGTTAGATGTGCGTCCAGTATCCACCATTAGTTCAGTGGGACTTGTTTGAGGTAGTGTGTCCCCGGCACCAAATCCCATCTAGGGTCCACTTCACTAGGCAGGCGATACCAAGAATGTACAGAGACGTCAGAAAAAGTGTCCTTAGTGTCCTAAAAAATGCAGTTGTACCCACTGTCCACTTAACCACGGACATGTGGACAAGTGGAACAGGGCAGACTAAGGACTATTAGACCATGACAGCCCACTGGGTAGGTGTATTTCCTCCCGCAGCAACAAAAGCAGCGGCACCAGTAGCAGCATCTCGCAAATGCCAACTCGTTCCTAGGCAGGCTACGCTATGTATCACCGCTTACCGTAAGAGGCACGCTGCTGACAACCTCTTACAGAAACTGAGGGACATCATCGCACAATGGCTTACCCCAATTAGACTCTCCTGGGGATTTGTGATATCGGACAACGCCACCAATATTATGCGTTCATTACATCTGGGCAAATTCCAGCATGTCCCATGTTTTGCACATACAATTAATTTGGTGGTGCAGAATGTTTTGAAAAATTACATGGGTGTACAGGAGATGCTGTCGGTGGCCCGAAAAATTGCGGGCCACTTTCGACATTCAGCCACTGCGTGCTGAAGACTGGAGCACCAGCAAACACTCCTGAACCTGCCCTGCCATCACCTGAAGCAATATGTGGTAACGAGGTGGAATTCAACACTTTATATGCTTCAGAGGATGGAGGAGCAGCAAAAGGCCATTCAAGCCTATACATCCACCTACTGTACGATATAGGCAAAGGAGGGGGAATGCACCTGACTCAAGCGCAGTGGAGAATGATTTCCGTCTTGTGCAAGTTTCTCCAACCCATCGAACTTGCCACATGTGAAGTCAGTTCAGACACTTAGGCAGGAGGTTGTTGATTCTGCACCAATCAGAACGGATTTATAAACAATTAGTCAAAACTTAGTGTTAACCAGAAATAACGAATACAGGTTGAGTATCCCATATCCAAATATTCCGAAATACGGAATATTCCGAAATACGGACGTTTTTGAATGAGAGTGAGATAATGAAACTTTTGTTTTTTGATGACTCAATGTACACAAACTTTGTTTAATACACAAAGTTATTAAAAATATTGTATTAAATTACCTTTAGACTGTGTGTATAAGGTGTATATGAAACATAAATGAATTGTGTGAATGTAGACACACTTTGTTTAATGCACAAAGTTATAAAAAATATCGGCTAAAATTGCCTTCAGGCTGTGTGTATAAGTTGTATATGTAACATACATACATTCTGTGCTTAGACTTAGGTCCCATCACCATGATATCTCATTATGGTATGCAATTATTCCAAAATACGGAAAAATCCGATATCCAAAATACGTCTGGTCCCAAGCATTTTGGATAAGGGATACTCAACCTGTATCTATAAGGATTAATATTTATTAACTTAACCAGGTGGTGCGCCCAGAGTCACACCACCAGAGTCAGAGTCAGACACTGCCAGCTTGAGTCAGGTCATTTCCCCTCATCAGGCTTTTGCAGAAGCAGATGGAGAAATTTAAGGAGGAGCTAAGACGGAGTGATTCCGCTAAGTATGTGGGACTTGTGGATGGAGCCCTTCATTCGCTTTGCCAGGATTCAAGGGTGGTCAATCTGTTGAAATCAGAGCACTATATTTTGGCCACCGTGCTCGATCCTAGGTTTAAAGCCTACGTTGTATCTCTCTTTAACGCAGACACAAGTCTGCAGAAGTTCAAATACCTGCTGGTGAGAAAATTAACTCAAGTGGAATGTGACCCGTCTACAGTTCCTCCTTCATTTTCTCCCGCAACTCAGTCTTCAAGGAAAAGGATAAGATTTCCTAGCCCACCCCCTGGCGGTGATGCAGGGCAGTCAGGAGCGAGTGCTGACATATGGTCCGGACTGAAGGACCTGCCAACGATTATTGACATGTCTACTGTCACTGCATATGATTCTGTCACCATTGAAAGAATGGTGGAGGATTATATGTGTGACAGCATCCAAGTAGGCATGCCAGACAGTCCATATGTATACTGGCAGGCAAAGGAGGCTATATGGATGCCCTTGCACAAACTGACTTTATTTTATCTAAGTTGCCCCCCCCCCCTCCAGTGTGTACTCCGAAAGAGCCGGTAACCTTGTCAGCGATCGGCATAGGAGGTTACTTCAACAAAATGTTTACATTACTTATATTATTATCCAAATAATTTTTACAGAGTTTGCCCTGTGTGGTGTAGGGGTACGCTTGTCTGTGCTGCATATTATTATAATAGCTCCAAATAAAAGGGTTATTATTATCCAAATTAATGTTGCAGGCTTTACCGTGTGTGTGTGTGGTTTAGGGGTATGCTCCCCTTAGAATGTAAGCTCTCACGAGTAGGGCCCTCTTCCCTCTTGTGCTTATCTTTTTCTTACTTTGCGTACTTGTCCTATATTGTCTTCAACTGTAAGTCACTGTTTTCCTGTTTTGATTATGTGCATATGTACTCTGTAATTGGGCACTGTGGATCCCTTGTGGCGCCACATAAATAAAGGATAATGATAATAATAATAATAATAATGCTCTCCTGTGCCACCAATATTGTGTGTGTATTACATCTGGGCAAATTCCAGCACATCCCATGTTGTTTGTGCCGCTTAGCTTAGTCATACAGCTACCTCATTGCACCTCTTTTTCTTCTTTGCATGATGTGCTGTTTGGGGCCTAGTTTTTAAGTGCCATCCTGTCTGCCACTGCAGTGCCACTCCTAGATGGGCCAGGTGTTTGTGCCGCACACTTGTGTTGCTTAGCTTAGCCATCCAGCTACTGTACCTCATTGCACCTCTTTTTCTTATTTGCATCATGTGCTGTTTGGGGCCTATTTATTAAATCTGCCACCATGTCTGACACTGCAGTGCAGCTCCTAGATGGGCCAGGTGTTTGTGCCGCACACTTGTGTCGCTTAGCTTAGCAATACAGCCACCTCGGTGCAACCTTTTGGCCTAGGTGTTCAGAATAGATTGGACATGAGTGGAAATGAATGTTATTGAGGTCAATAATAATACCGTAGGATAAAAATTACCCCCAAATTCTGTGATTTTAGCTGTTTTTATGTTTTTTTTTTAAATCATCCAGATTCAAATACAAAACAAACACACAAAAGGGTGGTTTTGGCAAAACCAATCCAGATCCAAAACGCGAGCATGGAACCAGAACCAAAACACAAACCACGATAAGTGCCCGCCGCACATCTCTAGTTCATCCAGCATCGGATCTTGCAGGTTTTGTATTCCATATAAGGGAGCCGGAGCAGGGACTTGGCACAATATCACTCCCTTTCTGCCAGGTTGTCTGCAATAAAGTGGAAATATGTTTAATTTATATAAAAATGATTGGTCAAAAAATAGGATTTTAATACCTACCGGTAAATCCTTTTCTCTTAGTCCGTAGAGGATGCTGGGGATGCTTCAAGAACCATGGAGTATAGACGGGATCCGCAGGAGACATGGGCACACTATAAGACTTTGAATGGGTGTGAACTGGCTCCTCCCTCTATGCCCCTCCTCCAGACTCCAGTTATAGGGACTGTACCCAGGGAGACGGACATTTTGAGGAAAAGGATTTATTTAATTATTCTAAACTAAGGTGAGATACATACCAGCTCACACCATTAACACGCCGTACAACATGGCACTCAACAACAACGCATGCAACGGCATGACCAACAACAGTCACAGATTGACTGAACTCAATGCAACATGAGCGTAACTATAACCAAACTGCAGATACAGCCCACACTGGGACAGGCGCCCAGCATCCTCTACGGACTAAGAGAAAAGGATTTACCGGTAGGTATTAAAATCCTATTTTCTCATACGTCCTAGAGGATGCTGGGGATGCTTCAAGAACCATGGGGTTTATACCAAAGCTGTAGAACGGGCGGGAGAGTGCGGATGACTCTGCAGCACTGATTTGTCACAACTGAGGGCCTGAGCTGACGGGAGGCAGCCTCAGTTGTAGGGGCTGAGATGTACCGGAACCTGGGAGGTTGTATCAGACCCCTGGACATGTAAGTAACATGAATAATAACTGCCCGAAGGCGTGACCACGACAACTTAGATAAAAGTCAATGATGTTTATTATGACAACTCCGCAACACAGCAGCAGTAAAAGAAAACGTAAAAGTCAGCAAAGAATAAATACAGTTCCTGGGTACTACAGGATGGCAGGAGCCACAGGGCACTGGTAGTGTGAGATAGTTCTTATGATCTTCTAGATGGAAAGTCCTTACCAGGCCCGACTGTAGCAATGGAGATAACCCAGGATTGTGCCAGCTGGTGTTCCAGGAAAAGCTGGGTTGCTGAAGATAAAACAGCTGCTGTGGATACTGGCTGGAACCAGACTGTTGTTAGCACGGAGTGGATACTGGCTGGAACCAGTTAAATAATAAATGAACTTGGGAGCGATGAAATATGAACTGATATGTAGAACTTGAGAGCGGAGAAATAATAATACCGGTGGAGAGTGGTAAAGTGTAGAAAGGACACCGGCCCTTTAAGGGAAGCTGTACTCTGCTGGAAGCTGAGCTGGAAGCAGGTAATGTTGTAGCTGGAAACAGATGAATCCACAATGGATTGGAAAGTCAGGCTACACCGCAGGTGGAATGCTGGTGCGGGTCTCTATGGTGGAAGTCTTGAGACAGGAGCTGGAACCTGGAAGACAATCACAGGAGAGAGACAAACAGGAACTAGGTTTGACAACCAAAGCACTGACGCCTTCCTTGCTCAGGCACAGTGTATTTATACCTGCAGCAAGGAAGGGATTGGCTAGGCAATTATGCAGATTAACAATACTGACAACAGATTGGAGGAAATGATCAGCTGACAGAATCCAAGATGGCTGCGCCCATGCAGACACTTGGAGGGAAGTTTGGTTTGTAATCCATGTGGTAATGAAAACAGTAATGGCGGCGCCGGCCACTGGAGACAGGAGACGCCAGGCTGACAAGTGCACATCCAACCACGCGGACACAGCGGAGGCCGCGGCTGACGTAATCGCCACTCTGACACTCTGCATGCAGAAGCTCAGGGACGGCGGCGGAGGCCGCGGGAGACGCCATGCCAGATGTAATAAGGCGTTACTGTGACAGCGTCTCAGAGAGACAGGAGAGGATGCAGGAATGTGAACATTAGGATAACAGATGGGATCCGGTCCTGGAGCGCTGAGCCAGCCTTAGGAGGCATCTGATGGGTAAGAAATGGCGTCCAGATACCCGGATCGTGACAGCACCCCCCCCCTTTAGGAGTGGCCCCAGGACACTTCTTTGGCTTTTGAGGAAACTTGGAATGGAATCTCCGGACCAAGGCAGGAGCATGGACATCAGAAGCATTGGTCCATGAACGTTCCTCAGGGCCGTAACCCTTCCAGTCAATAAGATACTGTAGTTGACCGTAACGGTGACGTGAGTCCAGGATCTTGGCCACTTCATACTCAACGCCTCGTTGAGTTTGGACTTTCGGAGTTGGAGGAAGTGAGGAATGAAACCGATTCAAGATCAGCGGTTTCAACAGGGAAACATGGAATGTCCTGGGTATTTTTAAGAAGGGAGGCAACAGGAGTCTGTAAGCAACAGGATTGATGACTTGTTCAATCTTGAAAGGACCGATATAGCGAGGTGCAAACTTCATACTGGGAACCCTTAACCTCAAATTCTTCGTGGATAACCATACCCGATCACCCACCTTGAGAGCAGGAACTGCTCGACGCTTCTTATCCGCAAACTTCTTGTACCTGAACGATGCCTTGAGCAGAGCTGATCGTACGCTCTTCCAGATATTGGCAAACTGATGCAAGGTGATATCCACTGCGGGAACAGAAGTTGCTGGAAGCGGTTGGAACTCAGGGACTTTAGGGTGGAATCCAAAGTTAGTGAAGAATGGTGTTGAAGCAGATGAAGAATGATACTGGTTGTTATGACAGAACTCGGCCCAGGGAAGTAATTGAACCCAGTCATCTTGAGAGGAGGACACATAGATGCGGAGGAAGGCCTCCAAGTCCTGATTCACCCTCTCGGTTTGACCATTGGTCTGAGGATGGTAAGCCGTGGAAAACTTTAGCTTGACTTGGAGGACTTGACATAAACTTCGCCAGAATTTGGCTGTGAATTGAACTCCTCGATCTGAGATAATTTCTTCAGGAAGACCGTGGAGTCGGAAGATCTCTTGTATGAATACTTGAGCCAACTTGGAAGCTGACGGAAGACCGGTGAGAGGAATGAAGTGTGCCATCTTGGTGAACCGGTCAACTACCACCCAGATGGTATTGAACTTGTTGCACATGGGTAAGTCTGTAATGAAATCCATCGACAAGTGGGTCCATGGTCGACGGGGAACGGATAGTGGAACCAGTTGCCCCGCAGGCGACTGGCGGGATACTTTATGTTGGGCACACTTTGGGCAAGATGCAATAAACTCCAAGACGTCCTTTTTCAGAGTTGGCCACCAATAGGACCTAGAGATAAACTCCAGGGTTTTTTGGATACCTGTATGTCCAGCAAAACGGGAAGCATGGGCCCAATGCATGAGCTTCTTCCTTAGCATCGGCTTCACAAAACTTTTCCCTGATGGGGGCGTAGAGTCCATCCCTACCGTGGAGAATGCCAACGGATTTATAATAGGATGCTTGTCTGAAGACTCTGACTCATTTTCTTGCTCCCATGAGCGGGAAAGGGCATCGGCCTTGCGATTCTGAGAGCCCGGACAGAACTGGAGTTTAAAGTCGAACCTGGAAAAGAAAAGTGCCCATCTGGCCTGACGAGGGTTGAGACATTGTGCGCCCTTCAGGTATAAAAGGTTCTTGTGGTCTGTAAGTATGGTGATTGAATGAGAAGCTCCCTCCAACAGATACCTCCACTCTTCTAGAGCGAGCTTGATGGCTAGCAACTCCTGGTCGCCAATGGCATAGTTGCGCTCAGCTGGGGAGAACTTCCGGGAGAAGAAACTGCAAGGGTGTAAATGGCCATCTTTAGCCCTCTGAGATAACACCGCTCCTACTCCAACGGAGGAGGCATCCACCTCTAAGATGAAAGGAGAGTCGATGTCAGGCTGTTTCAGAACAGGCGCAGAGATGAACCTTTGTTTTAAAAGATGAAATGCTTGCATGGCTTCTTCAGACCACTTGGACGGGTTAGCACCCTTCTTAGTGAAAGCAGTAATAGGCGCCACAATGGTGGAAAAGTCTCGTATAAACTTTCGGTAATAGTTGGTGAACCCTAAGAACCTCTGGACCCCTTTGAGGGTTAAGGGTACCGGCCAATTTTGGATTGCTTGTAGTTTCTCAGGATCCATCTCTAGTCCGGAACCGGACACAATGTACCCTAGAAACGGAATGGACTTGACTTCAAAGACGCATTTTTCTAATTTGCAATAGAGATGATTGACACGGAGACGGGACAGAACCTCTTTAACCCAAAAACGATGTTCCTCTAAATCGTTGGCAAAAATGAGGATATCGTCTAGATAGACCACGACATGACGGTATAGAATGTCTCTGAAGATCTCATTGACAAAATGCTGGAAGACAGCTGGAGCATTGCTCAATCCGAAGGGCATGACGAGGTACTCATAATGTCCGTCACGGGTGTTAAAGGCGGTCTTCCACTCGTCACCCTCACGGATCCGGATGAGATTGTATGCACCTCGCAAGTCCAGCTTTGTAAAGATGGTAGCTCCGCTAACTCTGTCAAAGAGCTCAGTAATCAGGGGTAAAGGATAACGGTTCTTGATGGTAATGTCGTTCAAACCTCTGTAGTCGATGCACGGCCGCAGACCACCATCTTTCTTTTTTACAAAAAAGAAGCCTGCGCCGGCTGGAGAAGAAGAAGGTCGAATGAACCCCTTTGCTAGGTTCTCTTTAATATATTCCTCCATAGAATGCGTCTCAGGCAGAGACAACGGATAAGTTCGGCCTCGAGGTGGAACCTTCCCTGGAACGAGATCAATCGGACAGTCCCATTCTCTATGAGGAGGAAGGATATCAGCAGAAGCTTTACTGAACACATCCGTGAAATCTTGATATGGAGGAGGTGGAACATCAGACGACCTGGGGGAGGAAGAACAGACAGGCAATACTTTAAACAAACATGTCTCAGCACAGGAGGAACCCCATGCCAGGATTTGCGTAGTCGTCCAATCAATTGTAGGATTGTGAAGACGGAGCCATGGAAGGCCCAGGACCACAGGATGTGTGGCTCTTGGAATCACTAAAAAAGAAATAAGTTCGGAATGAAGAACTCCCACTCTCAGACGAACTGGTAGAGTCCTTAAAGAAATGACTGCATCAAAAATTTTGCTGCCATCCACGGCAGTTAAAGAAATGGACGAAGGAAGTCTCTCGGTGGGTAGGGACCACCGTTTAACATAGGCTTCGGTAATAAAGTTCCCAGCTGCTCCGGAATCAAGGAGGGCAATGACGTTCCGATAACGTTGAGCAACTTGAAGCGAGACTGGGAGATTACAATCTTGAGGAGATGGAGAGGAGATCATTACTCCTAGCCGGCCCTCTCCTTGGCGAGCTTGGATTTGGAGTTTCCCGGACGTTTGGGACAGGCATTAATGGTGTGAGACGGAGCTGCACAATAGAGACAGAGAAACTCGGAGAGACTTCTTCGGCGCTCAGCAGGAGTTAAACGGGAACGGCCAAGTTGCATGGGCTCATCTTTAGATGGTGACAGTTGACGAGGAGGAGGAGCAGAAGATTTTGGAGCAGATGATCTTCCACGCTCAGTTGCTCTCTCTCTGAAACGTAAATCAACTTTCGTGCAGAGTGAGATTAGCTCATCTAACTTAGAAGGTAAGTCTCTGGTAGCTAACTCATCTTTAATACGCTCAGATAAGCCATGCCAGAATGCAGCATACAGGGCCTCGTCGTTCCATGCCAGTTCGGATGCCAGGATCAGGAACTGTATCAGATATTGTCCTACAGTACGTGACCCCTGGCGTAAACGGAGAATCTCGGATGAAGCTGAGGTTACCCGGCCTGGCTCGTCGAAGATGCGCCTGAATGTTGACACGAAGGCAGTGTAGGAAGATAGCAGGGTGTCGGACCTCTCCCATAACGGTGATGCCCAATCAAGGGCTGAGCCACTGAGAAGAGAAATAATGTAGGCAATTTTTGTACGGTCACTGGGAAAATTGCCAGGTTGTAGCTCAAACTGAATCTCACACTGGTTGAGAAATCCCCTGCAGAATCTTGGAGATCCGTCAAATTTTGCTGGCGTTGGAAGATGAAGACGTGGAGCAGAAATGGGTAAGGTGGGTGGGGTTATAGCTGGAGTCACTGTGGTTGACGCACCAGACGCGCCTGATCCACGGAGAGTTGTCTGAATCCCATCCAGCCGAGTAGAGAGATCCTGGAGACAGCGGATGATGTGGCCCTGTGCAGCCTCCTGATGTTCTAGTCGGGCTGCCAGTTCTTGCATCGGCCTGGCCGCTTGATCCTGGTCTCCGGCTGGATTCATTAGGTCAGTGCTTACTGTCACAACTGAGGGCCTGAGCTGACGGGAGGCAGCCTCAGTTGTAGGGGCTGAGATGTACCGGAACCTGGGAGGTTGTATCAGACCCCTGGACATGTAAGTAACATGAATAATAACTGCCCGAAGGCGTGACCACGACAACTTAGATAAAAGTCAATGATGTTTATTATGACAACTCCGCAACACAGCAGCAGTAAAAGAAAACGTAAAAGTCAGCAAAGAATAAATACAGTTCCTGGGTACTACAGGATGGCAGGAGCCACAGGGCACTGGTAGTGTGAGATAGTTCTTATGATCTTCTAGATGGAAAGTCCTTACCAGGCCCGACTGTAGCAATGGAGATAACCCAGGATTGTGCCAGCTGGTGTTCCAGGAAAAGCTGGGTTGCTGAAGATAAAACAGCTGCTGTGGATACTGGCTGGAACCAGACTGTTGTTAGCACGGAGTGGATACTGGCTGGAACCAGTTAAATAATAAATGAACTTGGGAGCGATGAAATATGAACTGAAATGTAGAACTTGAGAGCGGAGAAATAATAATACCGGTGGAGAGTGGTAAAGTGTAGAAAGGACACCGGCCCTTTAAGGGAAGCTGTACTCTGCTGGAAGCTGAGCTGGAAGCAGGTAATGTTGTAGCTGGAAACAGATGAATCCACAATGGATTGGAGAGTCAGGCTACACCGCAGGTGGAATGCTGGTGCGGGTCTCTATGGTGGAAGTCTTGAGACAGGAGCTGGAACCTGGAAGACAATCACAGGAGAGAGACAAACAGGAACTAGGTTTGACAACCAAAGCACTGACGCCTTCCTTGCTCAGGCACAGTGTATTTATACCTGCAGCAAGGAAGGGATTGGCTAGGCAATTATGCAGATTAAAGGAAAAGAACAATTAGCAGCGCTGATGGATGTATATAAAATATAATAGAAGGATTGGGTGCTGATATAAAATAATTTAATCAAATTTGATCATTAACACAATAAAAACACAATAAATATAAAATAAATTATATAGTACTTAGAAATATTTGCTAAAAAATTGAGGGGTCACAATGGTACTGCCTACTATTAGTGTAGTCCGTTCCCAATTCATATAGACTGGATAGTGCAAAATGGATGAACTACCCTGGACTGACAGCGCAGTCACTGGATGATGTTTAATTACCACAATTTTGCCGCTGGAGGAATTATGGTCCCTTCAAGTTGTTTATTATGGGTCCTCACTGCATCGCGGTGTCTCCTTAGTTTCCAAGGAGTGGTGGTGGTTCAATTGGGTAGAATGTTCAGAAGGTCCAAATGATAGGCACAATGTCCAGTCCTGGTCCGGATACACGTGGCAGCAAATTTCCAATAGGTGATAGCCCCCAATAGCTTGGTCCCTGACGCGTTTCGCTGCAGGTCCTGCAGCTTATGCAGATTAACAATACTGACAACAGATTGGAGGAAATGATCAGCTGACAGAATCCAAGATGGCTGCGCCCATGCAGACACTTGGAGGGAAGTTTGGTTTGTAATCCATGTGGTAATGAAAACAGTAATGGCGGCGCCGGCCACTGGAGACAGGAGACGCCAGGCTGACAAGTGCACATCCAACCACGCGGACATAGCGGAGGCCGCGGCTGACGTAATCGCCACTCTGACACTCTGCATGCAGAAGCTCAGGGACGGCGGCGGAGGCCGCGGGAGACGCCATGCCAGATGTAATAAGGCGTTACTGTGACAGCGTCTCAGAGAGACAGGAGAGGATGCAGGAATGTGAACATTAGGATAACAGATGGGATCCGGTCCTGGAGCGCTGAGCCAGCCTTAGGAGGCATCTGATGGGTAAGAAATGGCGTCCAGATACCCGGATCGTGACATGATTGACCAAACAAGAGGACCTCCTCAGCCAGGGTATCAAATTTGTAAAACTTTGCAAAGGTGTTTGACCCCGACCAAGAAGCAGCTCGGCAAAGTTGTAATGCGGAGACTCCCCGGGCAGCCGCCCAGGATGAACCCACCTTTCTTGTAGAATGGGCTTTTACCGATTTCGGCAACGGCAATCCTGCCGTAGAATGAGCCTGCTGAATCGTATTACAAATTCAGCGCGCAATAGTCTGCTTAGAAGCAGGAGCCCCAGAACCTCTGTTTTCCTAATCTGCGCCGTTCTGGTGACATAGATATTCAAAGCTCTGATCACATCTAGAGACTTTGACTCCGCCAAGGCGTCAGTGGCCACTGGCACCACAATTAGCTGGTTAACATGAAATGATGAAACCACTTTTGGCAGAAATTGCTGACGAGTTCTCAACTCTGCTCTATCAGCATGGAAAACCAAATAAGGGCTTTTGTGAGACAAAGCCGCCAACTCAGACACTCGCCTTGTAGACGCTAAGGCCAACAACATGACCACTTTCCAAGTAAGGAATTTTAACTCAACCTTGCGTAAAGGTTCAAACCAATGTGATTGCAAGAAGTGCAACACCACATTAAGGTCCCATGGCGCCACTGGGGGCACAAAAGGAGGTTGGATGTGCAGCACACCTTTTACGAAGGTCTGTACTTCTGGAATGGAGGCCAATTCTTTTTGCAAAAAGATCGACAAGGCCGAAAACTGTACTTTAATAGAGCCTAACTTTAGGCCCGCATCCACGCCTGCTTGTAGGAAATGGAGGAAACGCCCCACGTGAAATTCTTCCATAGGAGCCTTCTTGGATTCACACCAAGATACATATTTTCTCTAAATACGGTGGTAGTGTTTTGCCGTTACTTCTTTTCTAGCCTGAAAAAGTGTAGGAATGACTTCACTGGGAATACCCTTTTGGGCTAGGATTTGGCGTTCAATCGCCACGCCGTCAAACGCAGCCGCGATAAGTCCTGATACATGCACGGCCCCTGTTGTAACAGGTCCTCCCGAAGAGGAAGAGGCCAGGGATCTTCTACGAGCAACTCCTGAAGATCTGGATACCAGGCCCTTCTTGGCCAATCCGGAACAATGAGGATCGCCTGAAACCTTGTTCTTCTTATAATTTTTATCACCTTTGGAATGAGTGGAAGTGGAGGGAACACATAGACCGACTGAAACACCCACGGTGTCACTAGGGCGTCCACCACTATCACTTGAAGGTCCCTTGACCTGGAAAAATATCTCTGAAGTTTCTTGTTGAGGCGGGACGCCATCATGTCCACTTGAGGAACTCCCCAACGACTTGTCACTTCTGCAAAGACCTCTTGATGAAGACCCCACTCTCCTGGATGGAGATCGTGTCTGCTGAGGAAGTCTGCTTCCCAGTTGTCCACTCCTGGAATGAAGACCGCTGACAGAGCGCTGGCATGTTTTTCCACCCAGCGAAGAATCTTTGTGGCCTCGGCCATTGCCGTTCTGCTCGCTCTTTGTTCCGCACTGGCGGTTTATGTACGCCACTGCTGTCACGTTGTCTTACTGAATCAAGACCGGCAGACCTCGAAGAAGATGTTCTGCTTGCAGTATGCCATTGTAGATGGCACTTAATTCCAGAATGTTTATGTGCAGGCAAGCTTCCTGGCTCGACCACTTTTCCTGAAAGTTTCTTCCCTGTGTGACTGCTCCCCAGCCTCGGAGGCTTGCATCTGTGGTCACCAGGATCCAATCCTGAATCCCGAACCTGCGTCCCTCCAGAAGGTGAGAACTGTGCAGCCACCACAGAAGGGAAATCCTGGTCCTGGGAGATAGAATTATTTTCCTGTGCATGTCCAGGTGAGACCCGGACCACTGGTACAACAGGTTCCATTGAGACACCCTGGCATGGAACCTGCCATACGGAATGGCCTCGTAGACCGTCACCATCTTCCCCAGCAACCGAGTGCAGTGAAGAACAGACACCCTTGCTGGTTTCAGAATCTGTTTTACCATGTTCTGTATTTCCAGAGCCTTTTCCACTGGAAGAAAAACTCTCTGCAATTCTGTATCCAGAATCATACCCAGGAACGACAGCCGTGTCGTCAGATCCAACTGTGATTTTGGCAAATTTAGGAGCCAACCGTGTTGTTGCAGAATCGCCAGTGAAAGGGCAACATTCTTCAACAATTTTTCCTTGGACCTCGCCTTTATGAGGAGATCATCCAAGTACGGGATAATTGTGATTCCCTGCTTTCACAGGAGAACCATCATTTCCGCCATTACTTTGGTGAAAATCCTCTGAGCCGTGGACAGCCCAAACGGCAATGTCTGAAATTGGTAATGACAATCCTACACAGCAAATCTCGGGTAAGCCTGATGTGGAGGATATATAGGGACATGTAAGTAGGCATCTTTTATGTCGACCGACACCATAAAATCTCCCTCCTCCAGACTGGAGATCACTGCTCGTAGAGATTCCATCTTGAACTTGAATTTTTTTGAGAAAGAAATTGAGGGATTTTAGGTTTAGAATCGGTCTGACTGAGCCATCCGGCTTCGGGACCACAAATAGACTTGAATAAAAGCCTTCCCCCCGTTGAGCCGGGGGTACCGTGACAATCACTTTATTTTGACACAACTTTAGTATCGCAGCGCTTACTATCTCCCTTTCTGGAAGAGAAGCTAGCAAGGCCGATTTAAAAAATCGGTGAGGGGGCACATCTTGAAACTCTAACTTGTACCCTTGGGTTATTATTTCCAATATCCAAGGATCCAGGTCCGAGTGCACCCAGACCTGACTGAAGAGTCGGAGACGTGCCCCCACTGGTGCGGACTTCCGCAGAGGAGCCCCAGCGTCATGCAGTGGACTTGGTAGAAGCCGGATAGGACTTCTGCTCTTGGGAACTTGCCACAGCCTGTGACCTTTTTCCCCTTCCTATTCCTCTCGCGGCAAGGAAGGAGGACCCTCGTCCTTTTTTTAATTCATTGGGCAGAAAGGACTGCATCTGATAGTGGGGCGTTTTCTTCTGTTGTGCCGGAACATAAGGTAAAAATGACAACTTACCCACGGTAACCGTAGACACCAGGTCAGTGAGGCCGTCGCCAAACAAGACCCTACCGTTAAACGGTAGAGACTCCATCACCTTCTTAGAGTCAGCGTCAGCATTCCATTGATGAATCCACAACGCTCTTCTCGCTGAGACTGCCATGGCATTGGCCAGTGGCGTAACTACTGCCCCCGCAGTCCTCGCGGTGGCTTGGGGGCGAGGGGCTGCGGGGGCGCCACTGATTACAGCAGACTGACATGCGGACGAGCGCCCGCATGTCAGTCTGCTTTCTCCTTCCCGCCGCCGGGACACGGACGGCACAGCGTGTGCCTCTCCTGTGTCCCTCCTGCATCATCTCCGGCGGCCGCGGGTCTAATAGGGGGAAGCTCTAATTGGCTCACGGACGGCACTTCCCCCTATTAGACCCGCGGCCGCCGGAGATGATGCAGCAGGAGGGACACAGGAGAGGCGATCTGTGCCCTCCGTGTCCCTCCAATAAGCGGCGGCGGCGGCACTGGGGGGAATATCTGGCACTGGGGGGAATATCTGGCACTGGGGGGGGGGGGATGTCTGGCACTGGGGCATATATGGCACTGGGGGGGAGATGTCTGGCACTAGGGGGATATCTGGCACTGGGGCATATATGGCACTGGGGGGGGGATGTCTGGCACTGGGGGGGATATCTGGCACTGGGGGGGGATGTCTGGCACTGGGGGGGATATCTGGGACTGGGGGGGGGATGTCTGGCACTGGGGCATATATGGCACTGGGGGGGAGATGTCTGGCACTAGGGGGGATATCTGGCACTGGGGCATATATGGCACTGGGGGGGGGGGATATCTGGCACTGGGGGGGGGATGTCTGGCACTGGGGCATATATGGCACTGGGGGGGATGTCTGGCACTGGGGCATATATGGCACTGGGGGGGGGGATGTCTGGCACTGAGGGGGATATCTGGCACTGGGGGGGGGGATGTCTGGCACTGGGGCATATATGGCACTGGGGGGGGATGTCTGGCACTGGGGCATATATGGCACTGGGGGGGGGATGTCTGGCACTGGGGGGGATATCTGGCACTGGGGGGCATATATGGCACTGGGGGGGATGTCTGGCACTGGGGGGGGATGTCTGGCACTAGGGGGGATATCTGGCACTGGGGGAATATCTGGCACTGGGGGGGAATATATGGCACTGGGGGGGAATATATGGCACTGGCGGCATATCTGGCACGGGGGGAATATCTGGCACTGGGGGCATATGTGGCACTGGGGGGGAATATCTGGCACTGGGGGCATATGTGGCACTGGGGGGGGTATATGTGTACCTGGCACATGGGGGGGGGCTATATTTGGCACCGGGGGCATGTGAGTACCTGGCACCGTGGGGGAATATCTGGCACTGGGGTCATATGTGGCACTGGGAGCACAGCCCTAGCAACAAGGACTACCTCCTAGCAACGAGCATGACACCCAGTGCATGAAACACCTGACAACGAGCATGACACCCAGTGCATGAAACACCTGGCAACGAGCATGACACCCAGTGCATGAAACCCCTGACAACGAGAAGGTAATTGAAAAGTAATTAGAAGCCTTACTGTAGGACTTAATGTGTAATGGGCATTACGGTGTGTGGCATAATGTATCACGGACATTGCGGTGTGTGTCATAATGTGTCACAGGCATTACGGTGTATGGTATACTATATCGCGGGCATTGTGATATGTGGTATAATGTCTCAGGGTCATTGCAGTGTGTGGCATAATGTATCACGGACATTGCGGTGTGTGTCATAATGTGTCAGGCATTACGGTGTGTGGTATACTATATCACGGGCATTGTGGTATGTGGTATAATGTCTCAGGGTCATTGCAGTGTGGCATAATACATAACGGGCATTGCGGTGTGTGGCATAGGGTATAACGGGCAGGGCATTGCGGTATGTGTCACAGGCATTACGGTGTATGGTATACTATATCACGGGCATTGTGGTATAATGTCTCAAGGTCATTGCGGTGTGTGTCATAATGTGTCACAGGCATTGTATGTGCTATAATGTATCAGGGGCATTGCAGTGTATAGCATAATGTATAACGGGCATTGCGATTCCTGTCATAATGTGTCGGGGGCATTACGGTGTGTGGCATAATGTGTCACAGGCATTACGGTGTGTGGCATAATGTGTCACAGGCATTACGGTGTGTGGCATAATGTGTCGGGGGCATTATGGTGTGTGGCATAATGTGTCATGTGCATTATTGTGTGTGGAATAATGTCTAAGGGCCATTGCAGTATGTGGCATAATGTATACTGGGCATTACTATAAGGAGGAAAAATGACAAATAATGTAAGGGGCATGAATCAGGATTATTTTTCTTTCCTGTGGTGGCTAACGTCTGGGCGTGCAGGTTGCAAAACTGGGGTATAAGGTAGTCTTTTCCTGCAATACCACGCCCCTTTATGAGAAACCACGCCCATTCCAACAAAACCACGCCCCTTTTTTTGCAGCGCGCGCCAAAGGCGCGCGCATATTTATCCCTTTCTTGCTCCCAATTATGCGGCGGGTGGGGATGGGGGGGGGGGGGGGGCGCCAAAGAATTTTTTGGCTTGGGGGAGAAAAATTTCTAGTTACGCCACTGGCATTGGCCCTTGATCCCAGAAGGCCAATATCCCTCACAGCTTCTTTTAAATATGCTGCAGCGTCCCTGTGACCCAGAGTCAAAAGCACACTATCCCTGTCTAGGGTATCTATCTCAGATGATAAGTTATCTTGCCCACCTTTCAATAGCGCTACTCACCCATGCCGCAGCAACGGCAGGCCTGAGTAGGGACCCCGTAGTGACATAAATAGATTTTAGTGTATTATCCTGCTTACGATCCGCAGGATCTTTTAGAGCTGCCGTGTCAGGTGACGGGAGCGCTACTTTTTTGGAAAGACGCGATAAAGCTTTGTCTACCGTGGGGATTGACTCCCACCTTTCCCTATCCCCAGCAGGGAACGGATATGCCACTGGAATTCTTTTGGGAACATGAATCCTTTTGTCAGGATTTTCCCAAGCTTTTTCAAAAAGTGCGTTCAGCTCATGAGAGAGAGGAAACGTTACCTCAGGTTTCTTTCCTTTATACATACAGACCCTAGTATCAGGAACAGCAGGGTCCTCAGTGATATGTTATACTTCCTTTATCGCCCTAATTATGTACTGAATACTCTTAGCAAGTTTCGGATGTAATCTGGCATCACTATAGTCGACACTGGAATCAGAGTCCGTGTCGGTATCTGTATCTGCTATCTGGGTAAATACACGTTTCTGTGACACCGAAGGGGTCTGGGCCTGTGACAAAGCATCTTCCATGGATTTCCTCCATGTCTGGGTTTTAGACTCAGATTTATCAAATCTCTTAGCCAACTTAGTCACATTTGCGTTTAAAACACTCAACATATTCACCCAATTATCCGTCGGTGGTGCCGACACTGCCACTCTCACAGAATTGTCTGTCCCCACTCCAGCCTCCTCCTGGGAAGAGCATTCAGCCTCAGACATGTCGACACACACACGTACCGACAGCCACAACCACACTGTGGCTATAGGAGACAGACCCACACTAAAGCCTGTCAGAAAGACACAGAGAGAGTTCTGCCAGCTCACACCCAGCGCCTATCCCGGTACTGAAGCCAGCACAAGACTGCCCAGACCTGCTAGCGCTTTTACATATAATAATAAATCACCAAATCGCTAGTGCCCCCCCCCCCCGTTTTGCACCCTGTTACTTGCACAGCAGTGTGGAGGTCAGGGCCAGCGTCTCAGCAGCCTTCTGTGAAGAGAAAAATGGCGCTGGTCAGAGCTGTGCGGGCTAAGCCCCGCCCACTACATGGTGTGCTTCAGTCCCGCTCAAAAATGTTTATTATGGCGGGGGTCCCTTAACTAGTGCCTGGGCACTGTTATGTCCTATGCCAGTGGTGTTTGAGGTCCCCCGTGCTGCCCTGCACCCTGCAGGCCGTGATCTTTGTGGGAGCATGGCGCACATCGCGCCCGCTGCGCGGTACCTCAAACGCGTCTTCTGCCGTCACTGAAGTCTTCTGATATTCTCATACTCACCCGGCTTCTGTCTTCTGGCTCTGTGAGGGGGGTGACGGCGCGGATCCGGGAACAAGCAGCTAGGCGTACCAAGTGATCGAACCCTCTGGAGCTAATGTTGTCCAGTAGCCTAAGAAGCAGAGCCCATGAATTTAGCAGAAGTAAGTCTGCTTCTCTCCCCTCAGTCCCACGATGCAGGGAGCCTGTTGCCAGCAGGTCTCCCTGAAAATAACAAACCTAAAAAAGTATTTTTCTGAGAAACTCTGGAGAGCTCCTCAGTGTGCATCCCGTCTCACTGGGCACAGAATCTAACTGGAGTCTGGAGGAGGGGCATAGAGGGAGGAGCCAGTTCACACCCATTCAAAGTCTTCTAGTGTGCCCATGTCTCCTGCGGATCCCATCTGTACCCCATGGTTCTTGAAGCATCCCCAGCATCCTCTAGGAAGTATGAGAAACATACATATTTATTTACATGGTACTACATACCTTGCATAAATCTGGTTGAAGCCGTTTCCTTCTCCAGCTCAAGCATAACTTTCAGGAACTGATCCTACATTTAGGCTGAAAATAATCTGTACAGATGATTACAGCATTTTAAAATACATATTGCACAATATATATTTTGAATTGTTTTAACTGTGGTCAAAATTGCCTGGAATTGCCTGGAAATGAATGTTATTGGGGTTAATAATACTCTAGGAACAAGTAAGGACCAAACTATGTGATTTTTGCTGTTTTTGTAAAAACATTAAAAAAAAATCTGAAACCAAAATCAGCAAAAATGATCTGACACAGATCTTTATCTTTACCCGCTGCTCTCCCAACCCCCCCCCCCTCACCCCGCCGCTGATGCCGACACCCCTCCGCCCGGCATACCTTCTTCCAGGCAGCCCTGGTCCCAGAAGCTAAACTCGTCCTCCCCCCAGCAACACAGCCAGAGGTCCTTCCGGCTGCAGGGAGGAGGAGGAGACGCCGGGGACAGCCTGCTGCCTGCTTTCCGGCAGGTGAGGAGGTGGAGACCCCAGGGATGTGATGGAGAACCCCCGCACACCACCTCACAGGTATCGCGGGGGGCCTCTGTCACCGCATTGCGATGTTAATCGCATATGTTAGTACGCAATCAACATCGCTGCGAGGGGCGGTGATGTATGTTAATACATCCCGCCCAATACGTGTATGAATCAGATATAGTAATCAAATACTGTGTTTAATTTCACCAACAGTGTCACACAATACGTGTATGAGTACGAAAATATACCGTATTACTGTGGTACCACATTCACCTACAGTGTCGCGCAATACGTGTACAGTATGAGTCAGAGATAGTAATCAAACACTGCAGTTTAATTTCACCAACAGTGTAGCACAATACATGTATGAATATGAAAATATATTACTGTAGTACTACCTTCACCCACAGTGTCGCACACAGTACGAGTCAGAAATAGTGATCAACAAACACTGCAATTTAATTTCACCAACAGTGTCGCACAATACATGTATGAGCATGAAAATATATTACTGTGGTATCACCTTCACCCACAGTGTCGCACACAGTACGAGTCAGAAATAGTGATCAACAAACACTGCAATTTAATTTCACCAACAGTGTCGCACAATACATGTATGAGCATGAAAATATATTACTGTGGTATCACCTTCACCCACAGTGTCATACCAGAGGCATTATAATATAGTACACTGGGGTACAGCACAAACAAAAAAAATATATATATTTTTTATAATTATATTTTAGGATTTTTTTAATATTTTAATTTTACACTAGGAGCCCCTGAATGGACGAACAGATCACCCCTAGGTAGACAGAGCACCCCTTGTCAGATACACCAGATGACAGACAGAGCACCCCTGGACTGATACTGATAGGAGTCGGACACATCAGCCCCTGAATGTACACACAGTATACTGGGTTTTAACTTTTAACACTGGGGCAAAGCCCCTGGATGTATATTTGGAGAAGTGATAAAGCAGTGATAAGTGCAAGGTGATAACGCACCAGCCAATCAGCTCCAATATGTAAATTTACAGTTAGGAACTGATTGACTGGTGCATTATCACCTTGCGCTTATCACTGCTTTATCACTTCTCCAGGCTTAAATCATAGTTGCCTACCCTCCCTCATTCTGCAGGAGACTCCCTGAAATAGCAGTAATCTCCCTGACTCCCTGAATAGACCAGCAATCTCCCTGATTGCACCTTAACCCCATTATGCAGCTGTTACATTCTTGGGGGGGAAACGAAATCAGAGATACATACATTCAAATGGGAACATCAGAGCCATTTCCCTGCATTGGGTATAAGGCAGAATGATCCCTATGGCTACATACATTTTAAATACGGTTTCTCGTGACCACTTACAGTATATGGAACCTCTTGTAAAACACAATACACGCACAAATCCTGCAAAACATCAGAGTCTTTTCTTCAACAAATAGATCTTACTAACTTTGGGGCTCATTTACATTTGGATGTAAGTCATTTTCATGACACGCCTCTCACCGATGTAGCGGTACGCGCCCGCGCTGATAGTTGTTACTTTCACAATCTCCCTGAAATGCTTTTTCAAAAGTAGGCAAGTATGGGCTTAATACATCTGCCCCCTTGTCAGATACACCACCAGACGACAGAAAGAGCACCCCTGGACTGATACTGATAGGACACACCAGGACACAGCAGCCCCTGGATGTTCACGCAGTTTACTGGTTTTTAACACTGGGGCAGAGCCCCTGGATGTATATGGACAGATCACCCCTCGTCAGATACACCACCAGATGACAGACAGAGCACCCCTGGACTGATACTGATAGGAAACACTAGGACACACCATCCCCTGGATGTACACACAGTATACTGGACTCTAACACTGATGCAGAGCACCTGGATGTATATGGATTATAGACAGAGCACCCCTGGACTGATACACCAGCCCTACAGCAGCCACCAGCCCCAAAACCCAGTACTGAGATGGACACCTCTTTTCAGTTCACTCTACACAGCCAATGGCGCAGATCACCGGGACACTTATAGAATCTAAAAGCCTGCGAGAATCCGACAGCGGGATGATGACGTTTTGCCTCGTTTTGGGATCCGAGTCTGGCGGGAAACCCCGAGCTGGACTTGGATCCGGAATCAGATCGGGAAGTTCGGGTTGGTCCGGTTATGACTTCAGTAAGACTTTATCATTATATAATAAATGGTGTTATTATAACATGTCAAGAAAGACTGACTTTTCCATTTTGCTTGCTGCAATATACTTGGCGTTAGTGAGATTTTGATTGTAGTTGCAGGACAGTCATATAAAACAAAGGGCCAGATGTACTAAGCCTTGAAATTGATAAAGTTTACATTGATAAAGTACAGACCGACCAGCTGCTGTCATGTTTTAAACCCAGCTTTTAACATGGCAGTTAGGAGCTGATTGGCTGGTACTTTATCACTGGGAAATGTATCACTTTTCAAGGCTTAATACATCTCCCCCAAAGCTACAGAAACAGTGGACTATGGGCCTAATTCAAGGTTGACCGCAGAAGCAAAATCTTCTTCTAATGGGCAAAACCATGGGGGTAATTCTGAGTTGATCGCAGCAGCAAGTATGTTAGCAATTTGGCAAAACCATGTGCACTGCAGGGGGGGGGGGGGGCAGATGTAACATGTGCAGAGAGAGTTAGATTTGGGTGGGTAATTTTGTTTCTGTGCAGGGTAAATACTGGCTGCTATATTTTTACACTGCAATTTAGATTGCAGATTGAACTCACCACACCCAAATCTAACTCTCTCTGCACATGTTATATTTGCCCCCCCTGCAGTGCACATGGTTTTGCCCAACTGCTAAAAAATTTCCTGCTGCGATGAACTTGGAATTACCCCCGATGTGCATTGCAGGGGGGCAGATATAACATGTGCAGAGAGAGTTAGACTTGGGTGGGGTGTGTTCAAACTGATATATAAATTGCAGTGTAAAATAAAGCAGCCAGTATTTACCCTGCACAGAAACAATATATAACCCACCAAAATCTAATGGGCCCTACACACTGACAGATAAAACAGAACAATATGAACGAGAACTTGTTCATATCTGTGTGTAGGCAACAACGGTTAACGATGCGGGTCCCGCGCTCGTTAATCGTTGGTGCCCCGTCGCTTATACATGCAGGCCAATATGGACGAGGAAAAGAGATGTAGGCGCTCTGGGGAAAGAGTGAGTCAATTGCTGCTGGTTTTGCAAAAATAAAAGTAATTTATTAATAGAAGATTTTATCACAAATGGACAATGGATAATTGTAATGCCATTAGCAATATATAAATATATTCAAATAAAAATAGTTTTCTAAAATCACAACAATTCAATAAAATATAACTGGTAACTGTGTCCAGGGCCTTTAAGGCTAAAGGTTGGGTACCCTCCCTTTTAAAATTGAAATGACTTGCATGCAAAAAAAAGCTTATTGTTAGTTGCAATTAGGGTTAGTGCATGTTAGATTCAAATTGCACTTTGATCATACCTCTGATGAAACCGCCCACCTTGGAGGCGGAGAAACGCGTCAGGTGACCTGATATGACTGTGGAACGCAGGTGGACCGCAACCGGAAGCCGGAAGCCCCGAACCCGGAAGCCGCGTATCGCGGCATTACAGCGTCCCCTGCCATCCAGGACCTGGACACGTGTACCCCTGTCTCCGCTCCTGTCCGAGTACGGCACTCAAGGATAGTGCAGGACACCAAGCGATACCCAAGAGAACCGTCGCAGTGCGGTCAGTCATCTGAGCAGTGAGTGACATAAACCATTAAGATCACAGGAGATAGATGCGGGATTGGCATACTGAACACTCAGTTACATCTCTGACTCTATTCACCAGTTTTCAGGTGAAGTACTAACAGGCTTCCTTCAACATCATACAGCCTCCATCCCGCAAAGTGCAATTTGAATCTAACATGCACTAACCCTAATTGCAACTAACAATAAGCTTTTTTTTGCATGCAAGTCATTTCAATTTTAAAAGGGAGGGTACCCAACCTTTAGCCTTAAAGGCCCTGGACACAGTTACCAGTTATATTTTATTGAATTGTTGTGATTTTAGAAAACTATTTTTATTTGAATATATTTATATATTGCTAATGGCATTACAATTATCCATTGTCCATTTGTGATAAAATCTTCTATTAATAAATTACTTTTATTTTTGCAAAACCAGCAGCAATTGACTCACTCTTTCCCCAGAGCGCCTACATCTCTTTTCCCCATATTCCGCTTGTGCTGTATACGGTGGATAGCCAGGTCCACCTTTGTGGGCAGCCAGAAGGGTGAGAGCTATATTTGTTTAGATCATTTAATAGACTCTCGTTAAAGACTTGATCTAGCAAACACATTCAATTTTGAAATTAAATAAATACATTCTTAATCAGCGCCCACTGTTGTCCTAGAGACTTACTTCATTCAATATGGACGAGGTTGTCCATATTAGCGTGCAGTGCTATGGAGCCGAGTGACAGGGGGTGTGAAGAAACTTAAGCCCCCCCGTCACCTCCCCCCCTCTCACCTCGGGCAGCTCGGCGGCGGATCGGTATGTGTGTAGGGCCCATAACTCTCTCTGCAAATATTATATCTGCCCCCCACCTGCAGAGCACATGGTTTTGCCCATTAGAGGAAGATTTTGCTTTTGCAATCAACCTTGAATTAGGCCCTGTGGCCCTCATTCAGCTTGAATCATTGATCACCGAAAAAATTGCAAACGAGTGAATTTCAGCAATCTGCACATGCACTGCTGCCGCACAGCGAGGGTGGGGGGGTCGGGCCTGACATGCGGGGTGGACTAGCCCTGTGCTGGGGGCGTCCCCCTGCATGTCTGTGAAACTGATCGTAGATGTACTAAATTTAGCACATCTACTGTACGATCAGATCTGAATTAGGCCCCATGTTGTATTGCAGATGGTGCAGATGTAACGTGCAGATAGATTTAGATTTGGGTGGGTTATGTTTCTGTGCATGGTAAATACTGGTTGCTTAATTTCTACACTGCAATATAGATTTCAGTTTCAGTTCAGTCTCTCTGCACATGTTACATACGCCCCACCTGCAGTGCAGGATGGTTTTGCCAAATTGCTAGCATTTGTGGTTTGCTAAAATCCTCACCAAGTGGTAATTTGCACACTTAAAAGAGGGGTTAAAACGGGTGGTCTTCAGTATGCCGGCTGTCGGGATCCCGGCGCCGGGATCCCGACAGCCGGCATACCGACACTTATTCTCCCTCGTGGGGGTCCACGACCCCCCTGGAGGGAGAATAAAATAGCGTTGCGCACGTAGCACGCCACCATGCCCGCAGCGTGGCGAGCGCAGCGAGCCCGCAAGGGGCTCATTTGCGCTCGCCACACTGTCGGTATGCCGGCGGTTGGGCTCCCGGCGCCGGTATGCTGGTCACCGGGAGCCCAACCGCCGGCATACAATACTACACCCGTTAAAACAATCTAATGACACCTTCAGTGCAGGTTCAATACCCAGATGATACTAGGGGCCTAATTCAGACCTGATCGCTCGCTAGGGGTGTTTTGCACTGCTGCGAGCAGATAGTCGCCACCCATAGGGGAGTGTATTTTTGCTTTGCAAGTGTACGAACGCATGTGCAGCCGAGCGGCACAAAAAAGTTTTGTGCAGTTTCTGAGTTGCCCAGGACTTACTCAGCCGCTGCGATCACTTCAGCCTGTCCGGGGCCGGATTTGAAGTCAGAGACCCGCCCTGCAAACGCTTGGACACACCTGTGTTTTTCCAACCACTCCCAGAAAATGGTCAGTTGACACCCACAAACTCCCTCTTCCTGTCAATCTCCTTGCAATAGGCTGTATGAATGGATTCTTTGTACAATCCATTGCTTAGCAACGATCCGCTTTGTACCCATACGATGCGCCTGTGCATTGCAGTGCATACACATGCACAGTTCTGACCTGATCGCAGCGCAGTAAAAAATCCTAGCGTGCGACCAGGTCTGAATGACCCCCTAAGTTGTTCTATGTGCACCAACAATCTTATTTGGCCAAGCTGAACTAACTGACTTTTAGATTTACATTATAAAGGTATCAGCTTCTACAAGTAAATAGTTAATGCTTTGAGTGAGGGATGAGGTTATGTGAATATATGTATTAGGTAACTACAGTATCAACTGTTGAATACCACAACCAAAAGGACTTTGCGATTACCTTATTATATTCATTGGAACTGCCAGAAATATCTTGGATATTAGTACAGAAGTGTTACTCAATTCAATCATTCAATTTTCTTTTACCTATACAATGTAATGGGTGTAGTATGGTATGCCGGTGGCCGGGCTCCCGGCGACCAGCATACCAAGACCACCCAATGTAATATACTCCAAATTTCAGTGATTCAATGTCAGCAATTCACAAAGCCTGAGCTGAAATACAAACTTCTTTTACATAACTTTTTTTTAATGAGAATAATAAAAAAAAAGAACAATTGGTCCAGTCTCAGAATGTTGGTACAGTATATGCTGTCACTATGGTTGGTTAAGAAGGGAACAATGTATTCAATATATTTTTATCTAATGTATATAACATACGATTCTATATGTTTAGCTAAACACAGTACTGTACATACCTTTGTTGTTTATCTAAAGCCTCTTATGTACTGTATGACAGCCAAGAGTAATGTGAATAGATAGCTCTGGCATGTGTGCAGTTATGCTATCCATGTGGACTGTGGGCCTGATTCACATGCAATTGGAATCCCTTGGAAGCAGTGATAGCACTGTATGGTAATACAGCAGGAGGCGTCCATTACAACTGCTGGAGTAGTGATCCAACCTGTGTCCTAGGACTCCGTATTGGATTACTGACTTAACATTGGGCGGCTTCCGGCACCAGAGCCGGCCATACCCAATATGATGCCCTAGGCAAGATTTTGGCTGGTGCCATAGGCAAACGCGGGGGGGGGGGGGGGGGGGGGGGTTTCTGGTTGCCTGGAAAACCCCCTCCACTTGGCAAATGGCTCAAATTATGGCAACAATAGCAATGGTATGTAATATGATTAGATTACTAGAGCTGTTGAAACATCATGCAGTGAATCTGACTCCTCAATCAGTGCACTGGACCAGAGAGTAGCTACCAGGAAGAAGAGACAGGAGCCTTACCATGAGGTGGGAGAATGTGAGCTTAGAAAATGCAATACTGGTTCTATTATGTTTGTGTAATTATTTATTACGGGATGTTTAATCTTTTCCTGACAACTTATTTTATATTATTTAAATGTTTGATATATCCTAAACTATAGACCATCTACAGTATTAAATATTAATACTGTATTCCATACAATATCCAGTGTATAAAAAGACCATTAATGTCCAGGGTTATTATTAGGTTCTTCTACCGCTCCCCCAGACTCCCACACTTGCTCTAATGTTCCACAGAGTGGGAGATTGTGAACTGCATTTGGAAACCCCCCTCGAGAAATCCTGCGTTTGCCACTGTGGTGCCCCCTAGCACCGCCGCTAGTTCTGCCTCTGACGCTGCACCCCTTTCCCAGCCCCATCACTGCTCACCCATAGCAGTCCTCATTTTGGTGCTCGTACCCACTATATTTTAAATAGGAACAGTGCGCACATTCGGCGCACAGCCCAAAAAGGGTCATGTTCCTGCTAGGAAGGGGCATGGCCACACAATAGCACCCCAATTCAAATTACGTACTACAGTAGTGCAACTTTAGCCTGGCTTGAGAAAAGTGCAGCCTAGCGCTGAAACATTGCCTACCAAGATTTGGTTTGAGTCTTCATTTATCTAACCTGAGTGCCGCCGTTGGAGATTGTATTACACGCATCCTGAGGGCTGACATTGAGGATGGCACCTGGTACAGCATACTATTGATTTCTGAGAGTGCCGGGGCTGGGAGGTTTTATATATATATACCGTATATATATATATATATATATATATATATATATATATATATATGTAAAGGGTAAATGAACATAGCTACATTAGCAGATAACACTGAAATAAGTATCAGGTGGCAGAAGACTGCTGGAGTTGATGCAGTTGAAGATTATTAAAGTAAGAAAAAGGATAAGCACATGAGGGAAGAGGGCCCTACTCGTGAGAGCTTACATACTAAAGGGGAGGGGTAGACAGACAGGGGTGACACAGACAGGGTACATAGAGAGCGTGGAACAGAGGGTTAGGATGAGATTTGGCTGGGTTTGGTGAAGAAGTGGGTCTTGAGAGCCCATTTATTAATTAATGCCCTTATTCACATAATGTCCCTTACAATGCCCTTAAACACATAATGACGCACATAGAGCCACTTACACATATGCTTCACATTATTAATGCAATTATACATGACACAAATAATGCCCCTTACACATATGCCGGAC